>NC_143014.1:90731116-90931116 GCF_055824585.1 Amblyomma mixtum | reverse complement strand
TACCCTGTTATCTGAATGAAAAAAAAAAGTACATTGTAAGTTTTGCCTTCATAGACATAAATCGTCCTTCGTTTTAGATTTCCGCAAACCGCATCAATGTTGATGTATTTCCATAGTCGTTTTCAAAAACTGGAAGAATGATTTCTGGAACAGTGCCCAGGATTTCAGACTCCGTGACCTAAATTTATGAGTCCTGACACTAGCAAAAAAATGCACTGAATGTTCAGTTATGTGTATTTGTTGACGTGCTGTATTTTCGCATTTGCTTACAAGAGAGAGTAATACCATGACTATGTTTCTAGTTATTCTGCAAGTCTTTTTAGGTTTTAATTTGTGCAGTTATGGGAAGGATTATGAAAGGTATAACGTTAAGAGATAGGAAGAGAGCTGAGTGGGTCAAGGAACAAATGCGAGTTAATGACATCCTAGTAGAAATCAAGAAGAAGTAATGGGCTTGTGCAGGGCATGTAATGTGGAGGCAGGATAACCGATGGTCGTTAAGGGTAACGGACTGTATTTCAAGAGAAGGCGAGCGTAGCAGAGGGCGGCCGAAAGTTAGATGGGCGAAAAGATTAGGAAGTTTGCGGGGCTAAGGTGGCCGCGGCTGGTAGAGGAGGGTTAATTAGAGATATGTGAGAGGCCTTGGTCCTGCAGTGGACAAAAACTAAAGCTGATGATGATGTGTAGTTATATCGTTCTGTGCCTTCAGATATTTACTTACACTCTCGAACAAGTGCTATTCTATGGTAACCTGCTCGAAAATTGGTGGCAGTATATAATTGAACCTTGTTCTAGCGAAGTTGAAGGGGTCCTCCGATGACTTTGTTATAGCCGCAGCTTCGTTATAGCTCGTGTTGACCGGGCTTACGAGGGGAATCGTCGTCCCTTCGTTATATTCATTATTTCGTTATAAACTGCTTCGTTCAATAGAGGTTCGACTGTAGTAATAGTAGTAATGCTCACTAGTTGTTGAAGGATTCCGGTTTTGACCAAAAAAGCTTATGACTTAAGAGTACACTGAAGTGTGCTAACTATTGGTTACGTACCTCCTCAATTCGGTGATATTTGTCAAAAGCGTAGTTCAAAATATCTCTTTGCTCTAAAAATACATCAGGTCGGTTTTCTTCGTCCTCTCTGTCTATCCACCTGAGGAAGAAAAGTTCGGTTTAGTAGATAATCTCCTTAGTTGGAGATACTTGCTGGCAGAACTGTGATCTCGTTGTTTAGATATTTTGGATACTATCGCTCTTGTTCTGAGAAAGGGGAAAAGAAAGTGACGCGCAAGAGCATTCTGTAGACTCTTTTGTTTGTTTTCAAGCGGTATATGCCAGAGTTTGTACCGTTGAATGTCGTCGGTGAGGATCTGGTACTCTATGCCAGCGTTCTTGAGTAGATTTTGTATTTGTTCAACCAGCCCGGGAGGAATCAGGAAGCTCACATTGCGATTCAGTGTGGGCCCGTTCCAAAAGTCAACCTGCGAAAAGCCAGAGCGTTGAGTCTGTATGAGGTTCGGTTTGTTGAACTTTGGGGAAGCACGCTTCCTGTCAGTGTAACTCAGGCGTCCGAGAGAAGCGTGTCATTTATGCCTCACTTCCTTGTGAAACTGAGTGCGAGAAATGATTGTAAGGTTTTTCGCCAGGCGTGACCTGCACATACTGCCACGCGCTGTATGGACCAATTTGGCGCTTTTCGCAGTCATCGTCACTCTCGGCGTTCTCATCTCTCTTTCTCTTTTTTTTTTTTCAGCCGGACACAAGCAGTCACAGACTTACCTCCGGATTTTCCCTGAGTGCGCTGATGACATCCAGGGTTGCAGTGTCATTACCGATGTAAACGGAAAACAGCTTGTAACTGTCAAACGAAATGTCACTGTTAGCGTCTGGAAATGTTTCATCAACACACGAGAGAGAAGTGCCCTTCCCATTCCGCTTTATTGTCCTTACTTGGAGTAGCGACGCTTGTTCTGCTCCCTCGGCTCTTCGGCCGCGCTCTCGGGCATTTCGTCCGACGCCCGCAGCTGCGGCTCGGCGGAACCGGCTTCTGTGCTGGCGTTGTTCGCTTCCTTGGTTGGATTGAGCGCTTCCACGACGGGCGCCACGGCGGCGTCGAAGATTGGTCGCACTCGGTCGCGCACGTTGGTGGCCGCGTCCACTGCTGGCTTGGTGAACTGGTTAATGGCGGATACCGGGTCGAAGGGCAAAGGGAACGGGCCCAACGGACTCTGGGATTGGTTTCGATTGGCTTCCAGGGCTGGTAGGGCCACGGTTTTGGCATCCGATGCTGCAGCAGTGTCATCAACCCTGACTTCGGGAGCTTCACTGCCTTCTTCAACGGCGACTGATGCTGTCTCTGTAGGCAGGGCGGTTTGAGATTCCTTCTGTGGCTCTTCATCAGTCGCAACGCTTGTAGCCGAGGTCGCAGCCCCTTCCGACGTCGGCACTTGAGGAGCCGCCGTAACTGTAGAGGCGTTCTGCGCTTCTCCGCCTTTTCCCGGACTCAGCGGACCCAGGATGGGGGAGAGCGCAGCTCCGATTGCTGGTCTTATTTGATCTCTGACAACCGCAGTTGCTGCGTTAATTACAGGCTGAAAGAAATTTCTGATCGGAACTAAAGGATTAATAAAACCACTGCTGCCTTCAGTCGGAACCGCCGTCTGATTTTTGGCTGTGTCATTGGAACCCTGCGACGACGGCTTCTCCTGAGGTGTTTCTGCATCAGTCGATGGAACTGCCGCTTGAGAAGTGGAGGCTTGGAGCACTGGAGCGGCTGATGACGGAACCTGAGACGAAGGGCTCACTTGGCTGCTGTCAGGCTCAGCAGCATCGGGTGCCTGCACGGCTACAACTGTGTCCGATTCTCGTGCACCTACCTCAGTCACTTCCGGGCTGGCAATTTCTCTGGATGTCTTAAAGCCCTTTGTTTCGTCGGCAGTTTCTTGCACAGTCTTAACATGTGGCTTAGTAGACTTATGCGCTTCCATCTTGGTGTGTGCTGGTTTTGACACCTCTGATTTGGCAGTCTTGGTCTTAGAACTGCTGATGTTGCTTTCTGAGTGTGCAGCGGAGTCTTTTTCAAAACCATGCTTTGTATCTTCTCGTTTGCTTATTTTATGGTCGGTTTCAGGACGGTTTTCCGGAGTTGCAGGTTCTGCTTGAGCAACATCCGTCGAAGCCAACGTAGAAGCCTCGTCTGGCTTTTTGCTGCCTTCGTTAACGGTCTTTTCTTCATGCTTTTGAACTTCACTTTCAGCAACGACAGTCTGAGTGTGCCCCGGCTCTAGATCAGCATTCGGCTCTTTTTGCCCCTCGAGCGTTAAATCAGCTTCGTCCTCAGTTTTTACTTGGTCCTCAGGAGCGGCTACAGGAGTCTTGCTGTTGTCTTCAGATAGTTTGGTAACGTCTCTAGGTAGCTCAACAGCATCTTCTGGGACGGCTAAATCTTTCACATCTTCTATAATTCCTTTCAGGGGTTTTGCAGGCTCTTGTGGCTTGGCTGTTTCCGACACCCAAGTATCGGTCTTGGTGGCATCACTGTCCGGAACTGTGGGGCTCTCGTGAACCGACTCTTCAGACTTTACTGTGGGAACAGTGTCCTCCTTCCCACCTTTTTGTTCATCTCCTGTTAAGGGCAGGCTTTCTTCGTTGTTCAGTTTTACAGACTTCTTTAGCTGAACGACGGCGCCTTTACCCGACACGTCATGAGTACTCACTTGCTGCGTTGCTTGAACAAAACCGTCACTCGCACTGTGCTTTTTAGTAGTGAGGGACGGGTCGCTGCTCACCGAGCGGACGCCTTCTAGGCGCTCGGCCTGTTTTGGTTCGCTGGTTGACTTCGACTCGACGGCCTGACCACCAGGGACAGAGTCAGCGTGGCTGCTTTGGTCGGAGGGCTGCGCCGATTGGTCCGGTCCTCCCGAAAGCTTCAGTGGCGTCGGCAGCGTGGGCAGAGAGAGCACTGTAGTCGTGACCAGTGCGAGCGTGAAGGTGACCTTGACGGCTCCCATCTTCTCCTTTTGTCACTACAGGACCGGATCCACCTTGAGTAAAAAGAAAGAGTTTTGTTATTACAGTATGTGTTCATGTGCTAGCATGAATAACTACTGTGTGATCCAAACACTAATTTTTTCCCGATAATCTTTAAATATATATTTCACTTCGTAATAAAAGTGAGGAAGCTCTTGGTCGACTAAACCACAAACGGACAGTAGAAAACAAGGTGAGTGAGGGGAAGACAGAGAGGAAGGCAAGTAGGTCTTTTTCGTGCCGCCAATTGTTTCTTTCTGCTTCTTTGTGAAGCTTCATTTAGTGTACTTCTCTCAGCACTGGACATTAGTTCTCCTCTCATTGCTCCTCACATTGCTACTTTTGTATCCAGTAGATATTCCTCGCCGTATAATTACCTTCGCTACTTTTGTATCTAGTATAGATATTTCACACTGCTAAACATTCTTGTTGAAGGAATGCGGTTGATCTAGCGCAGCACATTGAAAATGATGTGCATTAGGGAGTTAAAAGATTACAGCCGATTTAGCTTACTTGGCCAAATGCGAAGTATGTACGCTAGCAAGTCGCGTTTCATTTCTCTTCCGGTTCGCGGCTAGGGTCTCAAGGTCAGGCTTCAGGTAATGATATGAGAATGGGCAACTGAGTGGTAACGCACTATAAAATTCTAGAACCGCTTAACACACCATAAGAGGGCACTGCGACAGCCGTGTGTTCTGGATCCATTCCGCACGGATGGGAGTTGACGAAGACGACGACATGCAATGCACAGCGCGAGAGAGTGGCCGTTAAAAACGAGGTGTGATCGGTTGCATAGTGCTCTCGTGCAGTGGCCAGCGAAGCTGATCTGTTCGCGACGCCACGGGTTCGAAACCCATGCGCGGCACAGTCGCGGCAATATTTATTTATATATCTGCTGGTCGAGCTGGCTTCAGACACTCAAGCAGAAAACGGTTTTTTTTCGAGATTGGAAGCTTAGTGTTAGCGCACTAATAAGTTTTTACTGCCATGCACTGTATTCTTATCCTTTAATAAAAAGAATGGTAGGCGGGGAGGGGAGACTGTTCTTTGTCATACGGTTTTGCTGTGTTGAGAGACCAATACTCGCGCAACTATATTCGCGTCCGAGATTGTTGTAGGCCTCATGATAGAGAAGAAAAATGCACTTATGTAGACTGCAGTACTGCACATACCTCGGCACCATGAGCGGTGGCTCACTCACACTCACACTCATTACCACTCGCACTCACTACTACTCACACACACTCACACTCATGTCCATTCACACTCGCAACCACTCACTCACACTCGCACTCATGACCACTCACACTCACAACCACTCACTCAAACTCGCACTCATGACCACTCGCACTCACAACCACTCACTCGCAATCACACTCATGTCCACTCACACTCACAACCCCTCACTCACACTCACACTCATGACCACTCGCACTCACAACCACTCACACGCACTCACACTCATGTCCACTCACACTCACAGCCACTCACTCACACTCGCACTCATGACAACTCACACTCACAACCACTCACTCGCACTCATGTTCACTCACAACCACTCACTCGCACTCATGACCACTCGCACTCACAACCACTCACTCACACTCATTTCCACTCACACTCATACTCATGTCCGCTCACTCGCATTTACGTTCAGTGTACTGTTTCCTTGTTTGCTGACAACGGAGGGGATGAGAGTTTTACTGGCGCGGCGACTGCCCTCGTAGCTCCCCCAAAATTATTCTGAGTCGCAAAGATGTGGTGGTGAGCTGCCCAGGCTTTGTCGGGCTATTTGGCCAATTTGCACAGTTTCGATGCTCGAAGAAAGTAGTCACTCATCACGCATATTCCATGCACCGAATGCTATGCACCTGTGCTCCTGCGCTTGCTGCTGAGACGATGATTGCCTGTATAGCGTCAGCAGCTGAGATGCTTAGACAAGTTTTTGAACAGTGTCCATAGGCGTTCGCAGGGTTCTCCATGAGAATGAGCCAAGTTTTAGCGCAGTGCCCCCCCCCCCCTCCTCCCCGCCCCCCACCCCAACCACCTCTCACCTAGGCCCCTGCCGCCAAAACGGAGAGCAAATATGAGGAATGATTATAAAACATTTATTTCCATGTGATAGAATTGCTAAATATACAGGATATTATAGAGGTGTAGTTTTTTATTTTAATCTGTAACATCGGCAGAGGAATATAGGGTATAGAGAGGATATAGCGCGGCTGATTTTTTTGACGCTCAAAATGTGAACAAGTGAGGGGCAAGATTCACAATATTTCCAGTGTCTCCACAAGAGGTCTTGTCTCCACCCAGACGAAGACAGTCCTCTTGTTGAAACGTTCGCAAACACCCTGAGGCTTTCCCTCCCTTGTTCACCACGTGAGTACCGGCAGAGGAAGGCAGTCATTGCGTCGCTGAAGCATTGATGTAGCATCGCGCTTCCGGAGTAATTTCCGTTCTCTCTAGACCACAGAAACTATGACAGATTTGTTTTTTGGTTACTGTCACAGCAAAAAAGAAACTGAAAAGATTGCCTCCAAAATGACCTGGCAAGTAAACAGTTCTTAAAACGCAACATCAGAGGTCTTTGGCCGTCCAAGAACCTGCTTGGCGGTAGCACTGCACTGTAAACAATGACCGAATAGGTCCGACAGATTAAATGTATGGGGCAGACTTGGCTATTTGGGGGGAAGGGGAGGGGGGGGGGGCGCACCTCCTTCCCTTGTGCGTGTGCCTATGACGGTGTGCAAGTAATAATAATGAGTTTGCCTTGACAATATTCTTGGATGGTGTATAATTACCAAGATTTGGTCTTCCTTGACAATGACGTGTCCGTGACTCTGCATCAACTCATTGGATGTAAGTGACGATTATGAATACTTTTCGCGGCATGGAAAATGGAGCGTGTTTTTCAAAAGATCGAGTGATTTCCTCACGCAAAGGAAAATGGCTGGAATGGGTCGCAAGTAGAGGATTTTCCCGCGTAATAACGATGCTAGGGGAGGTTGCCATTATCAATCCATTTACAAAACCTACTAAGCTTACTATGTGTGACCGATATGTGTACTGTACATATCTGCAGGCAGTACGTTTTCTGTATTGCCCATAATTCCTGTCTGAAGGAAGTTTTACAAACCAACGCGGTGTTTTTGAGGCCAGTGCATGCGGAGACCACATGCGCATCCGCGTGGTAATAGGGGGTGCTTACTTTGCACCCGATTATTCTCCAACGTCGTTCTCGGAAGAATGCATATGCAGCTAACTTGTTAGCCAATTTGAGCCAATCTGAAATGATATGAGTTTACTGGGAAAAAGCGCCATCCAGAAGTTCTTGGTGGAAATCATAGTATCTGCGTCAAATGATGCCTCATGCTGTCCATGCAGATATCAGTTAGGGCAAGATTGCTGAAATCGGTGCGTGCCAACAGAAGTTAATCCCCTTGCTGTACACGAAAAATGAACAAAATCGCATTTCACGAGCTCATTTCGGTTTCACTCGCCAAATGCCGAAGATTAGGCGGCACAAATGAGAACCAAGCCTCGCAACATGCAGCGGAAGCTTATATGCAGTTGTTGACTTGTTAGGAGAAGGTAAGTGACGCCAACCAAGTAAAATACAGAAAAAAACAGAAAAACACGACGTTTCGGGACCGGCTCGGCCCCTTCTTCACGGTCTGACTACGGGCGAGCGCAGCTTGGCTTTTTAAGCCCCTGCGTGGAGGACCTCCGGGTCAATGGCCGCAGCCCATTGACATAGGATGAGGGGAGAGTCCCCAGGGAACGATTAACATTCTCTCGTGTTTGCTGAATGTGCCACGACTCGAGTAGAAGCCTCCTGCGTGGGTTAGCTTCCGTTTCCAATACAATGGTGCTGTCGAAGTCAATTGGATGGTCACACCCTTCGCAGTGTTCGGCCACGGCGCTGCGTTGACGATTCATGTGACGGACGTCCGCTTTGTGTTGGCTCATCCTTTCCGCGAAGTTCTTCGTTTCCCCTATGTACGAAACCGGGCAGACGGAACACGGAATTTTGTACACGACGCCCTGGGCCTTTTCTCTGGGCTGCCGGTTTTTTGGGCGGGGGAGAAGGTGACCAATAGAGCTGGTCGGTTTGTGCTTTGCCAGCACCCCTTCTGCCAGCACCCTAACAAGACAGACTTCTGTCGAATGTTTTCTTTTGAGTTGTTGACTTGCCAGGGCAGCCCCCACCTGCTCATATTGCCATCGGCGTAGTTCTGCTTACATGACGCTGACGGGAGCCTATTCATGACCAAAGAAAAAACATGTTTTTTTGGACTACGGGAAGAGCGTGGAGGAGCTTAATATTCAACTTTTTCCTGTGCTGCGAGCACAGTCCAGAGTCGCATATGTCGGCACCCTTCGAACTGTTTGTGAAAAGTTCCTGGCCCCCCTTCCGCCCGCCGCCCTCAGTTTTCTGTTCTCTTCTGGTCACATTTTCGGCTGTGGCGTCGTATGTTTTTTTCTTCAGTGCCTTAGCAGCACTCGCTTGCACGATACCTTTAAGCGAAACGAAAACTGTCGTCCTAGCTTGATTCTTATTAACTTTCAGTCGCGTGTACTGCTTTTCTTCTTTATTTTTTTTTTTCTCGAGTGAAACGGTGACAATACTCAGACACATTCTATTTTTTATCCCTTTCCCGAGTACATAAAAATTAATTTCGACCTGTACGTCCAACCAATCAAAAAAGGTCCGGCTATTTGGTTGCCACCTCATATCCACTGCCGAAAATCGCCGCAAAGTTTCATCACAGTTGAGTTTCCCTCTCAATCTTGTAGAGGTAAATTACGTTGATGATGATTATTGAAGGGTGCTTGACGTCTTGCAGATTCGATATTGCTCGATCACGTTGCCAGAGGACACTTCTGGAGAGATTAACTTTTTATTACCAATTAATAAAACAAAGAAAGATACAAGCAAGGAGAAAACTTGTTTACATTTGACTGACCAGTAGCTTTACGTGACGAAACCAGCCCTCGGTCCCGCCCAAACACTTGATTTTAAACCCTATGACCCTGCCGTCGGTGGAGACAGTAACCAATCAGGTAACTCCACAAACATCAACCCAATAAATCACTGGGGAAAGGAAAACGTCGCCAACCAACAACTGTAAAAGGACAACACAGCCAATCAGTTATTTTGGAAAAAAGATAACTCACCTCCACAAACACTGCCCAAATATGTACATTTTCCACCATCAAGATTTCGGAGGTTTCTCCCTTCGTCCCGCGAGCTCCGCAAACATTCTCGATTTCCCACGGTGCAGGTTGTTTCAACCTCTGGTAAACTCAGGTTCGGGGAAAGTCACCTCAAGGCCCATCTGTTGAGTACCGTCACTTACAAACTGTCTTCAAGCCTGTAGCTAGCGTGGCAATGTCCTGTTGACCGCGCCTCAAGTTGTCAACGCGTGCTGCCATAGACATGGGACAAAAGCTACACGACGAGGATCCGCCTTTCCGCAAGAACGTGCACAGTGGGATGCGACCTGACGCATATGTTCCCGGAGGGTGTTTGACCTTTCCCTTATTATCGGAATCCGTCGCTATCCCGCTCCCCTTATACCGCTGGGCAGCCAATGTGACTCATCCCCCTCCCTGCAGAAAAAAAAACTCAGTGGACATTCCTTTATCGCGAACCCGGACGCGACAAACAATGCACAGGACCGCGAACTTCACTACCACTATCAGCACGAAACAATAATTTCTGGCGCAAATTAAAACATAAAATATTGCTGTTTTGGATATCTCCTTGGGCGTCAAAGATATTACCATGCCTGATGCTATGCACACACAAAAAAAAATAAATTATAAAAGCCACATGCTTGATTTCCGACGCTGGGCTCTTTAAGTACATGATAGAAACAAGAATCCTCTGGCGTTACCGAAAAGCGCACTTGGTTTTCGCGTCGTTTCCGGGCTTGAGCCGGGTTTGTGCAGTTCAAGACCTGGGATAAAGGAGGTCGGGTTACCGCATGGGTTAGAGCCTATGAACAAATTACGGCCAGACGAGAGCTCTGCAATGCGCACACCTGGGCAAAGAAAAAAAAAACGAAGTCCACTGCAGCACCCGAGGTCCCAACTTACGGTAGTTATTGCCGAGCAGCGGACAGTCGTTGTTTCAGCAGTAAGCATTTTAACTCATATGTATACGAGATCGAGCCATGCGGGGAGCGTGGCAAGAGACATATATCTATATTTTCAGGACTAGCAACGCGAAATTCGATAAAGGGTCTCAAAAAACTTGTAGCGGCTCATTGCATCCGCGAAGGGCCTGCGCCCGTGCCAACGGTGAACTACAAAAGCAACGAAAGATTGCCGTTCCCGTGCCAGCGGAATCCTTTCCTTCGGTTGTCCAAAGACACCGGCATGATGCCTTATGCTGCCTCGAGCGCCTTCAGTAGTGAATATTTTCTTCCCCGCAGCTGTCAACAACATGAAAATAGCTAAGCGGGTATCAGCGTCACGAAACATGGGCGACCGACTTCGCTGTCGCTTCCACCCACCACTCACATCCACTCATTGCCACTCACATCCACTCATTGCCACTCACAACCACTCATTGTCACTCATATCCACTCATATCCACTCACAACCACTCATTGCCACTCACGCCCACTCACGCCCACTCACGCCCACTCACATCCACTCATCAATCATACCCACTCACCTCTACTCACGCTCACATCCACTCAATCGCATTCGCACTCATGTCCACTCACACTCACGTCCACTCACACTCACACTTATGACCACCCCCACTCACATCCACTCACTCGCACTCACACTCACACTCACGTCCACTCACACTCACGACCATTCACTCACACTCACACTCATGACAACCCACACTCATATCCACTCACTCGCACTCACGTCCACTCGCACTCACGACCACTCACTCGCACTCACACTCAGACCACCCACACTCACATCCCCTCACTCGCACTCACACTCACGTCCACTCGCACTCACGACCACTCACTCACACTCACACTCACAGACGTGAGTGTGAGTGTGAGTGAGGCGATATGAGTGCACTCATGAGTGAGTGTGCCGACCTATGGTACTGCATAGAGCAGAATATCACGTTAATTAGTATAAACAACTACAAAAAAAAGAGCTCCGTCATGTTTTCATGCACTTGCAATTACTCGAGTCTTCATCAGAGTTAGAGACGAATGCAATACTTATATACGTATCCGCGTGCATCAAAGACAGCGAGATCTAACAGGGCAAGATATATATATATATATATATATATATATATATATATATATATATATATATATATATATATATATATATAGCGTGCATGCGTGCGTGTGTGCGTGCGTGCCGTAAGTGCGTTATTACGTTTGAAATCATCATCCTTATTACGCCCACCGCATGACGAAGGCGTCCCCATATCTCTCCAATTAGTCCTCTCCTGTGCCAGCTGCGGCTACCCTATTCCCGCAGACTGCTTTATCTCATCCGCTCACCTAACTTTCTGCCGCCCTCTGCATCGCTTGCCTTCTCTTGGAATCCAGTCTGTTACCATTAAGGAACACCGGTTATCTTGCCTTCGCATTACATGCCCTGCCCAAACCCATTTCTTCTTGATTTCGAAAAGGATGCCATTAACCCGCGTTTGTTCCCTGACCCACTCTGCCCTCTTCCTGTTAACGTTACACCTATAATTTTCCTTTTCATTTTTGAAATGGAAGTACCAGAATATAGTACGTCATTAACAAGTAGTCTTAACATCCCACATCGCACATGAACCAGTAGCGCGCGACCGAAATACGCTTAACGTCGAAGAACACGGGCGTTCGCTGAAGCGAGAACCGCTCGCTTTACCACGAACGCAGCTTCCTTCAGTCTCCATGTGCCGAGCCATCACCTAATGGGCGGTGCATCAAGGTTTCGCTTTGTATCACTTCGTGTACACAGCAGCGTTCTTTCTGTTAAAATGCCTCCGACAAGGAAACGACGCTGTCAAAATTGAGACGGGACGATACGAAGCCTGATACGAATGCATGGTAGGTCGCTATGAAGTTACGACGTCAGAAGGAAGGTAAAGTGCAGAGGTCTGCTGGGCTTGAAAGCAGCTATGGGCAAGAAAGTCAGGTTGCAGCCTGCCATCAGTTGCGTTTACAATCGTAAGAGGTTTCGGTCGGATTCATCCATAAACCAATTCAATTTGCGTTCACCTATATGGTGTCTTCACTTTTAAGCCAAACAAGTGTTGCAAGCGGCGATCGCAATCCAGAAGCGGCCGAACCCTGTTCCCCGTCTAGTTGATTCTCATAGTGTGGTGGAACCTACTGCAGTCGGATACAAGCCAAGAAGGTAGCGACAAATGACCTTCTATGGAGGCCCTGCAGCCAATGGCATCGACCGATTCTCATGACCTCAAGGTTAATCTCATTTCACGGAGGTGCTTGCCAGTCACTTGCGATTTCACGCTATACCCGCGGATGACTTTTCATGGCAATGCAGCAGAGGCTAGGCAGGAAAGAGAAGGAGAGGGTCCTTTGTCCTCGTGCCATGGAGAGTGGGCTCCTCAGCACTACCGACCCTGCACCTTCTCTCCAACTTCCCTCCGCATCCATAGCCCGAACAACGAACAAGCCACTGCCCAGGGCACGGGGACAAAGGACCGTCTCCTTCCCTCCTGCCTCTGCTGCGGTGCAACCTTGACCTCATGAGAACCGGTCGACGCCATTGGTTGAGGGCCTCCTTCGAGAGGCATTCGCCGCTGCCTTCTTGACTTGTTCCCGACTACAGTGCAATATTTTTGAGCACTCGCGAGCCAACCACAAACTTCTAGAATCCGTCACCTCGAACTTGTAGCTGTAAGTGCACTGTGATAACTGAAGTTAGACGGAGTGTATCACAAAGCTGTGCAGCTTTTGCGTGCCGCCAGGCTGGCGCACCCAGCTCCTATTGGGAACCTCAACATTTCCAGCATGTATACAAAAATACACTAACACTCCTTTTGACCGGTGGTAAGGGCTGCAGCAAACTTAATTTTACAAACTGATAATGACAAATGCTTCTCTCTCTCTCTGTCTCTCTGTGTTCTGTCATCTGCACACTCTGCATGCCCTCAGATCTCTTTCCATTACCTCGTTGCTTTCGATCTTTTTGCTTGTGCTTTTTGTTCGTTCCTTAGCTGACTTTCTCTATTGCTCATCAGCGGTGTTTCATTCCTCTGGCACCTAGAGCATTTGTTTGAAATCCGCAAACCGCCCAATGTAACGCTGTGTTGCAAACTTTATCTCTCTCAAGTTTTGTTCTTCACTGACCCAACAGCAACTCCACCAGACGCTTGTTATTCGATGCCCCCAGCAACGGCCGCGATACCTCCCTCCCTCCGGCAATATTTTACGTACCGCCGTTACGTCGCCAGCCCATGCGGCCAACGCTTTACGATGTTTCGCGCTCCGCCTTATCGCTGGTGCCAAAGGGGCGTCCGGTGACTTTCCGCAAGATCGGTACTGATGTGGCCGAGCATGTGGAATCTGCATTCTTACTTCATCCCCCACACGCGACCGCGACGCTAGTCCGCCGTTCGCGTAGGAGCTCGGCTTGTTTTACGCAATCGGCGGCAGGATCAAAGGCTGCGAGGAATTCTGCGTGGCTTTGCGCCTCTCTTGATCTTATCAACCAGTGGTGGACTTTCACGTAAGCGACAGCGTTTCTGCGCGCATATATATATATAGCACCAAAAGGTAAACGTACTTGATGGCTAGAGGTAATATGCGATTACTACCATTCTGCTATTTATTAACGCCTTTGAAAACTGGAACGACACGATAACGTCTAGGCTTCATGATGACACTATGTTAAGTTGTGGTTTTTCGTAAAACACAGCGAAGCGATCCTGAATGTGTGAATTAGTATCATTGGTTTTTTAGGAAAATGATCGTAATTGTTAGCGCAACATAGAAGAAAGAACGCCGATACTGTAATATTTTATGTCATAGGAGAAAAAAGATATCGCCAAGTCACCGAAGGCTATCAAGCCTGCTTAGTAACCATTCTTTTATAAAGCGTAGCTTGTTGTGCGAGTTTTTGCAGACCACGGTATTTCTTTCTCAAAAAAGTTTTTTGAGCATGTATATTTGGTAAGGACATTATGCAAGTACGCCCACCTTATATATGTTGTGATCTAAACCCCGATTCACTTCACTTTCTCTTTATTTGAACGCTAATCACGTGCACTGCACATAGTCGCTGCCATTAGCGTTTCCACACGCATTAAGTTGACGCCCTGCTTCACAAACGCATAAGGCCACAGTACTCAAGTTCTGCCCCAGTACGACGCGCCACTACCATGAAAAATTATTTCCATGTTTGAACGGTATAATTCCAGTCTGTGTTCTACATCGACAAAAAAAAAAACCTTCCGTTTTACGCGGTAGCGACACGAATACCAGGAGACATTAATTCGAGCTGTCGGCTATTAATTCATTTCCGTAGGCCTAATGGTGTCCCTTACTGCCTGGCGTATTCTCACTACTGCGGCAAAAGCACTCCTGTAGTTCCTCATGAAACGCACTCACTCGCCTATGTATGTCGGACCCAGCGCGACTAGAAAAGAGGATCTCCCCGCCAAACTCACTCCAGATACGCCCACATGACCAATACGAAGCCAGCATGCAACCGCATAGCACGGACATGTCGCACAGTAGAACTATAAAGCGAATATGTCAGGGGCGTGGGTGGGCACCTTGCCGGCGAGGATGTGACCATAGTCACCTCATCAATGGCCTCCAAGCTTTCCATTCTACGTACTGCCTCGGTGTACTTTGCTTTCAGGAATCACTACGAACAAATCTCGAAGAAATTGGGGTGAGCCGGCCTCAAATTTGCCGAGCAAGGTTCTCGCAAAGAGACCCACCTCTAGGCGGAAAATAATTGCATCCAGAATGTTAGTCTCAGGTGAACGAATGAAACGCGTGAAGACGTTTCTTGACGAACACGAGCGCTGTGGAAATGCTGAGGTCTGTGCTGCCAGCACTGCCTACTCATGCATTTTTCGAAGCGATATGCCCTCTGTGCGTGTCGAAGAGGAATCGCTAACAGGTTAAGTGGAGCGCGAAGTCAACCTTGAGAGCAGCAGGCTAGTATTTCACGAGAACCTTCAGAAAATACTTGGGATCGATGATTTCGACTGAGCGTCGCATTGCCTACGAGAAAGAAAAAAAAATTCAGGACGGAATGAAAGAATGAGCGATGAGAGATTTGCGGCCGCATCAGAACACAGGTGCGCGGCAGGGGTGGCCTCTGCTCTGTTGCCTCGGTTTTTGGTTACACGGCTGACGTTTCAATCAAAAGGACAACATGACATAGCGTAGCTGTGTAATAAATAGACATAGCAGGAATTCGGCGCTCTAGCGGACGCAGACCATATCAGCCATCACACGAGCACAGCTGCTCTTGGCAGTTGGGACAGGGCATGTATGCACGTGGCAAGGGCGGGCGGGTAAACTCGGCAAGCATGCACAAGCAATGCAAGCGGACGCCATTACGCAGAACTTCTTCAGTGTCAAGAGCACACGGAACCAAATATTTACGTCTACTTAGTGTCTTTTGGCTGAGCGCAATCGCAGATCACATGTAACATGCTGACTTCCTCTGGCATATACATACCCTCTCCTGATCGGGTCCAGCTTCAGCGCACTGACTCGGACTGACTCGGCTTTTGACCAAAACATTATCCTTTGACAAAGTGTACCAAGTGCAATATGTTCTTGGCGTCTCTTCCCACAGAGTGGCTTTTTGTCTCTCTCTTCAACAGTAAAGGGCTATCAATCGGTCAATCAACGTCACTTTGGCCGTTAAGACTCATGCGTAGGTTGCAAGACGTTCGCGCCGCTGCTACAAAGGATGAGTATACTTTTTTCTTTTCAGTTCACGGAACTTGGGGCCATTGCTCCGTGCA
Organism: Amblyomma mixtum; assembly: GCF_055824585.1. Taxonomy (NCBI): domain Eukaryota; kingdom Metazoa; phylum Arthropoda; class Arachnida; order Ixodida; family Ixodidae; genus Amblyomma; species Amblyomma mixtum. Next base: position 90,915,144 of record NC_143014.1, on the reverse strand, counting down.
TGATAACAGAGCCCATTATGTCACGACTTCATGTCCTTCCTAACCCACAGCTGTTTTGCAGATATAGAGGCGCTGCCAACTTCTCTGTCGTATACAAGGGCACAGTAGCTCTTTTCAGCTTAGCTTCAATCTTGGCCAAACTATTTTCACTGCAGGGAAGACACAAGCTCAAGTTGTCAGCTTATGAGTCGAATTATTATGTGCGGGCGGATGACCACAAACAACTCCCGCTCATTGAGTAGTTTGCAAGACCTGACATGCGTGAATCCTGATTTCCGCCATAAACAGAACGGTTGTCAAAGGAAAACGTTAAAGTCAATTTAAGGCATTAGCACATCGCAGGAAAGCACCAGTTCATTGTCACTGCCCCGAATTCCTAAAAGCAGAAAGGCTGCTCACGAGCATCACTAAATTCTGTCTGCGCATTAAGAGACGGCAATATATAAGCTATTCTCCCGGAGAATGACGCACAATTTTTGGCTATCTTTCGCAGCAGCGACTGATCCGAGCTGTCGCTATCGCCAGCGCAGTCCAATCAACGCCGCGAGTGACAGCCAAAGACCGCGGTGTCCCTGCAGAGAACCACCTAGACCCGCGGCTCAATTATTGCCCAATGAATCCGCAAACCGCAGGTTTTGCCACGACTTCGCTAAAGGCAAATTCCTTTGCCATTGGCCGCGTCTTCATCGCTTTTCCCCCCGAGGGCTACTCTGGCTCCGAGGCCTCGAGGCGCCGAAGCAACGCGCGCGTGGAGCCCGCCAGCGAGCAAGTCCTTACCGGCCAGGAAGCACGTCCACTGCTCTCGACGCTCTGGCAGCGCTCTGAGCCGCGCTGCTCCTGGTCAGCACCTCTGTTATCTGGTGTTATCCCAGGTGGCCCTAGTGGTGCTGTTCCGGTATGCTGGGTCAATGCTCCGCTGCCTCACCCGAGGAGCAAGGTGGGGAAGGAAGAGAAAAAGTTAACAAGAATCCCACAGGAATTAAAGGAGAGAAAGATACGGCTCCGGAAAGAGTTTATCACGCTCGGAACCGAAGACCGAGGAGAAACGAGTCTTTGTATAGAGAGAGGACCGGCGGACACTAAGTGAGTAAACGCACGCATGCCGGAGATCTAAACAAGCCCAGCGGGCCGGCCATCTAAACAAGCAGAAAAGAGCGAAATTAAAAGCCAGCGTACAGGAGAACTGGTTTGGAGGTCCGGCGAGATTTTCGGACGTCGCGCATCCGTGTGGTTGCTCGGCGGCAACGTCATGCTGCGTGAAGAATCACGCCGGGTCTGCTGGCCCCGCGCGCCGTGTTCCTGCCGTGGCCGCCGAATCGGCCAGGATGCAACAAGGCAAAAGCGAAGCGCAACCGGCGAGAAATATCGCTGCAGGCGCGCTGCACCCGGTGTGAACAAACCCGGGGACAGGTTTGCAATATACGCCCAGCACACGCGACGTCCCTCTTCGGCGGCAGCGCAGACACGAGCGCGCCGAGTTCTCCAGACGGTGTCTTGGGCTGCCCGCTGCGGCCTTGGCCGTGACCACATGGTTCTGCAAGTCCCGCCGCCTTCTACCGGAAGTGTCCCGGCAGACTTTCGACGTCGCGCGAGAAGCAGCGGTAAATCCTGCTCAAGGCGCGGCCGTTGTCCTTTCTTTATGCGCCATTGAGAAATGCTTCTACGCTGGCGGACTGAAAGCAGCATTGCCGCCGTGCCTGGGAAGAGAGAGAGAGAAAAAAAAGCCTGCGCATTTGTTTAGTTTTTTTTTTTTTTGGAAAAGATTTTGCTCCGAACGGGAGAAACAAGTGCTACGGGTGTATGCAATGATTTCCTGACTGTTTTCCCCTCCCGGTGCGCAGGGCTCAATTCTCCATAAAAAATGAAAATGACAAGATTGTCCACACCCGGTACGCGGTCCGCAGAGCCCACCTGTCCACTCACATGAAAGTTTAATGTATAAAAAGAAGAAAAAAAACCATTGTGATAGTGAGAATCGTATTGCAGGGAACATGTTATGAGGGGGCTATTTTGAAGGCAAAAAAAAAAAAAAATTACTGCGTTGTATGCACCAGTATATATGCAGCATATAGTCCGCAGAGCGCAAAACTTTCTTTTAGACGCGTATAGTCCTCGTATTACACACTGACGATTAGAGTACCCAAGAGAAGAAACGAACTGCAACAGCACTTACGATGCATGTTTTGTCTGTACACCAATTATTCAACGGCAGGAGCTCCGAGACGTTGATCCGACTGTTCCAAGACTTTGTTTTTTTTTTTGTTTTATTGGGGTTTTACGTCCCAAAGCGACTCAGGCTATGAAGGACGCCGTAGTGGAGGGCTCCGGAAATTTCGACCACCTGAGGTTCTTTAACGTGCACTGACATCGCACAGCACACGGGCCTCTAGAATTTCGCCTCCATCGAAATTCGGCCGCCGCAGCCGGGATCGAACCCGCGTCTTTCGGGTCAGTAGCCGAGCGCTGTAACCACTGAGCCATCGCGGCGGGGCCCAAGGCTTTCGCTTGATCTTGTTTTGAGTCAATTCGATTAGGCTTCCTTTTTCATCACTCCTTTCAGCTTGAAGGAATCTGTAGAGGGTGTATCGTCTCTATTCTTCGCCTTTCGGAACCGCAATTTCTTCTTGCAGCGGGAGGAATTTTAGTAATTTACACCACAGCAGTCGTACATTACGTATAAGTTGACGCACATGTAGCGCGTTTTATGAAGACCACCCTCCTCACTCATTTTTGCAAGCGCAAGAGGCTGGTGTCAGAGAATGATTGAAATGAAATGTATCCAAATAATCATGATTATATTATTTCATCAAATAGCCCCCCCCCCCTTCCCTTTTCGGCGTTATTTGAGGGGGAATTGGAATTTAAGAAAAGAAAATTGGGAGGGAAAGGCGAAGAAGCAGATGTCAGTTCAAAGTCAAAGAATTCTTTATTTTTAAACCTACAAGGCAATATGCATAAAACAATATTTAAATCAATAGCCGTGCGGCTAGTAAAACGGTACAGTGCCAAATAAAATACCTAAGGCAGAGATAATAAGCAAAAAAAAAGAAACAAACAGGAATAAAAAAGCTGTGAACAAAATGCGCACTTGATGCAACAATTCGTAGCCGAGTAATTAAAAAAAGGAAACAGAATGGTAACGAACAGCAAAAAAAGTTCACGAAGGTCGACAAACCATAAAAAAAAATAAGAAAGAAAGAGGGGGGGGGGGGGTTGTACCATTCCTGGTTGCCAATAAAGAAAAACTTGCAGCAGAGCTTCAAGGCCCTGTGTTGCGCTGGGAAACTGAAGTAAGCGCTCCTCGATCCGCAATCCTCCAATCGATACGCAATCACTGCGTCATGCGGTCTGAAGACTGCAAAGGTTCGATCCCGGCCGCGGGGGTCGCATTTCGACGGAGGCGAAATTCTAGAGGCCCGTGTGCTGTGCGTTGCCATCGTATACGTTAAAGAACCCCAGGTGGTCGAAATTTCCGGAGCCCCTCACTACGACGTCCCTCATAGCCTAAGTCGCTTTGGGATGTTAAACCCCATAAACTGACGAACTAACTAGAAGACTGCAAAGAATGAAGAAGTCAGAAAGAGATTGAACAGACGAGCCATAACCTGAGAAGCGCATAAGATGGCTGCGGCAAAAGAAAGTTAATTAACCTCGAGTCTCATGCAGACCGTTGAAGCTTATGCAAAGGGCACTTGGTTCATTTCATAGTTTGCTTGCAATTAATACAACACGAACAGCAACAACAGACTGCTAAAAACTGTCACTAATTTCTTGCGCAGCGAAGCACAAGGAGGAAGACAAAGGTTTTTGTAAAAGACACCGCACGAGAGAGATATATTTTTTCCCCTTAATAAAGCGGAATATCCTCACGGGATGAGCTAAGAAAGACTCCTTGAAAACTTGCTGCTTTTTATTCTTTTGGAGCGCGCAGAGTTCCTTTCTTTGTGATGCGTCCTCTGTTGCGTTCGAGCATGAGTTTTGTAGCCTCCCTCGCACGTATACTCTTGTCCGCGCTCGTTGGTGCTTGAAGGGTCTCCGTTTCTTGTTTCGAGCGTGATAGTATTTGTGTTTCTGGTTGGGTCATCAAGCGCATGAAATGTCTACAAATATATATTTGTGCCAACGCCAACGTCCTCGTTCCTTGAATCCGCCGGACCGAACTCACCCGGAACGCTATTGGAAAGTAAATGAAATTAAAAACAAATGCTTGCGCTGAGGCGCCGATAACAGGCGAATATTCTAAGTAACTTTTGTCGTACATTCTACGTCATCGCTGCTGCCATGTGGGTGCTTACAAGTGATGTAATGAAAAGAGTGCTTGAAGGTTTGTTTAGTTACAGCCTTCCCTCTATTGCTTCTAATGTATGCATGATATCAAAACACTGAACAACACGCATGCATTCTTGCAGTGAGGTAATCTAGACGTAGAATGGATTAGACCGCATATTTTTTTTTTTTTCAACGTTACTTGAAAAACAGAAAAGAAATGACCTCGGTAGGTCTGTTTCTTTATGTTCTGTGCGATATTTTTCACAAAAGAAAATAATGTCCTTTTATAATGTGAGGAGGAGTAGAGGTCTGAAGAAATTCTGGTGTAAACATACAATAAAATTCCATTGATTTTTTTTTTAATTTTGTGCAACCGATAATAAAATTTAAAATTTCTTAATCTGTTGATTTACAACGCATTTTACCACCTCTTGTAGTAGACGCGGGGCTTTTGTCATTATTTAATTTTGGATTTCGACTACTCCGATCGCAGCCAAGCTTTTTGCTAAGTTCTTCTTTTGCTGCTGAGTTGGACGGTATATGATTGCGAATGGTGGCCAGCCCTTCCTGAGGTCTCCCCACTTCGGCACAGTGATTCAGTTGTAACCTTAAATATGAAATAGAATGTGGAGCACTCGTGTGCTTTAATTGCATGGCAGGGGCAAATAATTGAGGGAAAGATGAGCGATTAGTATGAGATTGCATTTAATTATTTTAACGTACACTTTTGGCATAGCGACAGTCACATCCTCTGAATACTTAATGAGTTCTTTGGCAAGGCTATCTACTAGATGTTTTTCTGTGTTTCCTCTGTGACCTTTAACACATGCTAGTGCCTCAGCACGAGTGCTTACAAGTACCGTTACTGGCTGATTTTTAGGCTCTTGTGATTAAATATTGTTTTTAATCGGTGCGTTTCTTGTTGCTTGAAATATAGAAAGGCTACCTGTTTAAGACCACATTTTAAGACTCCAAATACCAGACTTTTTATAAAGACAAACTCGTGATCGTGTATATTTGAATACATTCCGAATATCCAAAGAGATTATTACACCATTTTCTATAATACTGCTTGTACCTCTCTTTTGTTAACGCCGCTTTCGGTCCAACAGCCGAAAATACTTGGTAATAAATGCAAGGTAACCGCAGAGTGCCGGCTTCTGGGTTTTCTATCTGTTTATCTCTCAGCAAGCGCTCACCTATAGTAGAGCCCGAATAGATAAGTGGGCAAGAAACTTAGCTGCAGTGCATGTGTGCTGTGCGGTGAATACAATAAAAGACTACCCTTACATGGGTGGAGACTAGGTTGTTTGTCAACTTCCAAAATTTTTTTCGCTTTAAACAGAATTTCATCGGATTTAAATTTTAATATTACAACCTAACTGGCAAATACGTAATGAGACGTCTCACTTATTTTTATCCTCAAGGCGTTAATGCTTAATTTAGGACTGAATCTTAGGAAAGAGCCCTTTTCCGGGTGACTGAGAATAACATTCATGCCAATTTGAAATTATATATTTTATCAAACGTATTCCAACCGAAGCTGGAAAAGTACTTAAAGCAGCTGTGAAGTCCATAACGGACATGAGAAAAAAAATTAAAACTAATAATTTTGATAATTTTTGCTCTAGTTAAAAGAATATATAAGGTGGATACGTGGGTTACGTATGACATCATATGATAGTGAAATGCAAGAATGGTAGTCGAAAAGAAAATATTCATTCATACCTGGTTCCGTATTTCCTAAAAAAATTCACTATAACTCACTTTTGCTTTTACGCAGAAACTCCAAAGAGCGCTGAACGGGTCAACAAGAATATTTAGGGAAAATATTTCAGCGAAAGTCAAATGACCAGAAGAAAACAATCGCGATTCTTTTCCCCGAAATGTCGGCAGTAGTGTGTTCTTGGGCCTGTGGTGTTTGGCGGGAAATGTCTTGAATTTGTTCCATCAAGATGCGGAAAGATGCAGGATAATTAATGAGATGAACACAGTCTACATGTATTGCGGTGGGAAAATGTGGAAGTGCGCTAATTTAAACACAATTTCCGTGTCTTTTTTAGATGAGATACCTGCGGAATAGGAGAGGAGAAAGATAACAGGCTGGCAGAATTCACCTCATGTACTTACTTGGTATAACATATAACTTAAATAACTGAAGGCAAAAATTAAAGTTATTAGTATTATTAGTTGTATTATTAGTGTATTATTAGTGCAGAGCATTGATTCTTTAGCGCTGAAATTCGGTTTGAACCAGTCTCTCGAGTCTAGGAGTCATAAGAGGGAATTCAAAACCATTGTCTTCTTTATTGAACACACGAAGGTAGGAAATGTAGCTAGGGTTGTCAGCGCGTCAAGGAGGTTTTCGAGGTTGGTACCCCCAGGGGTGCTTTCGTTTCCAGGGTACGCCCTTCTGCTATAGGTGATTGATAATGCTGAATAGCGGCTGCAGAAAGTGTTTGAGTATATTGCTTAATGTGATGTACGTTCTTCTATTCCTTCCCGGTGCGATGTTTTTCTGCGGCTTTTTTTAGAGCCGTTTGTACAAATACTTTATTCTGAAAAGAGAAAATTGCGTGGACGAGGAGTCCGGCTTCTTCCTGTGGTAATCAAGAGGTGCGCTGGGGCTTAGTGCATCGTGGTAGATATTTCCTGTCTTCTGCTGCGCTCTTCGCGCAAAATCATTTTCATAGAATTTGTCTGCTCCACTGACTGCATTTCTTCGTTTCCATGGTCTGTTCTAGCAGTCTGGGACGTTTTGAAAGTTTTCATTTGGGTTTAACCAGTCCCAAGAGGTAGAACACTATCTGCCAGACTCTAGTAGCGCCTTTTTTTTATTTGAGATGACCACGCTTGCACAACAAGGAAGGGAATGTGCGTAATGATGCGCCAGCTCAGCGGCTACTTTGGTTGCCTTCTTTAAGGGACCATTCCTCTCGTTTTTCGTCTATAGTATATGATGAGGCGGCGTTTATCCAATACGGAAAACGGTTGCGAGTCCTCGTGTGGGCGGCCGGTTAACGAAGTTCTTTGTGTGTGAGGGTTGTGTATCAGATGGATGTTGCGTGATGAATTTAGGTGTGTTCGGTGAATGTGGTGGTAAGACGGATTCATAGGTAGAGACTACGCACACTCGCCGTCAAAAGTAAACGGAAGGCGACTTTGTCAAAAAATAATAATTTCTTTAAATCTAAGCCATAATGGTCCATGCTTGTTGGTGCACAGTGCAATTCGCAAAATCACAATTAGACTGCACATGAGTATTCAAGGATAAATTGGCGGGCCAATGATTAAATTTTTTCATGAATACTGCTTTCCATTTACTTTTGACGGCACCTGTACATTCTTGGGAGTCGGGTTAGCAGTTCCTAGAAGGCTGTTTGCTGCCTGTATGACCGTTCATCAAAGGCTCTTAGGTTAGACGTCGGAAGCTGTGTTGTCTTGTGCGGCTTTGCGGGCGGCTCTCCGAATTGTCTTTCTTCATGTATGGCCAGTGCTTCTACTTTTCATCGAACTTTGAAGGGCGCATTTGCTGGTCCCGCTAGCAAACTTGGTGGAGACAGCTGCGCAAAATAGCATCAGAAACTGACGTTTCATCATGTTAGCAGGGATTTTGGCAGCCTGCGCGGCTTCATGATGATGTGGGTAAGTCTGATTTTATGTATACAGCTGGGCTGCTCCGCAGTTAAGGGAACACTGAGGACAAGTACAGGCAATTTATGACAGTAAAAATCAATTCTACGGCTTATTATTTCTGGCTATGGTGGTATTTGCTCGACAGCAAAATACACATTAATTGCTGAAAAAATTAAGTTTCGAAATTTTCCTGCCACTTGAGTCGAACTCGGGTTGTGAATACTGGAATGGGCTTCATGATAACAGTTGGAAGATAGTAGCGGTGTAACCCCTTCTCAGGAATTAGAGCCCAGAAGGCTGTCTGGACGTCAACGCACGAAACTTGCGAAAGCGGTATTGTCGGCGATACTCGTATACATAATTTTTATTTTACTGTGAGCGCCACGTCGGGACGCCCTTGATAACTCCCATGTTCCTCGTGCAAAAGTGGGACTACCGGACTCTCACTCTCATGTCACCAAACTTAGAGCACTGTACAAGGATGTCGACCTGCTCCTCTGTGGAGATATCCATGAGAAGAGCTCCTTGCTTAATTAATCGGTTACGAATCGGCGCTGATCCCAGCGGACACTGAAGTGTCGCGAATAGGGTGGGGGGTTCGATCTTTTAAATCTATTCCTTTCTCTGTTGGCAAAACAATAACCGGGAACCCCACCGTTCGTTCCTCCCGATGACTCACTAATTTGAAAGCGCTGTTGTCGGCCATATCAGCCGCTGACTGGTCGCTGTTCAGGATGGTTGAGTATGCCCACTAAGCGATGAGGGCGCGCTGGACTGGAAGTCATCCCCATGGTGTGGTAGCTCCACACCCTGTGAAGCCATGGTCATCACCGCACTGGCCTCTGGTTGCCGCGGTCCCTTTATAAATGCCGGCACCGGAGGAACCGGCCCCTTCCCATAAGGACCGTGCCAATTTGAAGATGCCGACATCTTCCAAGACTGCAAACACAGCAAGTAAATAACAGACCTGAGGAGACAGTCGACAGAACAATGTCTTCTTCTTCCTCCTTTTTACCCTTTCTGGCTTATAAACGCTGCTTACAGTTAAAAGTATCGTAAGTGTCTTCAAAGCGCTGTGACCTGTCGATACAGGCAAACTTCAGTTTCCTTGAAAGGAACACCGAAGACAATGTACTTGTACCTTTTAGTCCTGCGGTGTGGCCTGCCAGGGATTATTTATGGGCAACTCTTAGACGGCGTAGTGCTGTTTGCACTATGCCTTTATTAAACTCTTTTCAGCGGTAAAGAAGGAAGAAATGGGAATCGATGGGATTTTCTATGAAAATTTTCTTCCTCGTGAGAGAAAGGAAGACTGTTTGAATGCACTTTACCGGTACAATAGTCTTTCATTTTCGCGATTTGAAAAGAGTTCGTTTAAATATGATTCGACCCCTTGCATTTTTTGGCTTTTTCCACGTGAGCATCTGCTACAATGGCAGTTCGGGCAGAAGAAGACAAAGATAAGGAGGCAGCCGAGCTTACTTGCCACGCGCAGCCGCGCGCCTGACTTCACTCCAGCTTATCTGGCCGAATTATTAGCAGTAATCTTAGCCTTACGTAAATTAGAAGCTACCGTTTTCCAAGTCAAGGTTATGATGGACTCTCTGTCTATTTGCTCTTCATTATCCACACCAACTGAGTCTGGGGCATTAAGCCTCTAAGTTCCTGATCTCGCATCCATCTAAATTCGGTACGGTTGCTTTGGGTACCGAGGCACAAGGTACATGGGCTTTCCCTTAAACTAGGTTGCAGATCCTTTAGCAAGGATCTCTCTCTGTGGTCCAGTTATTGTTGTCCTGCCAGCCTGTGCATATACAGCTGCGGTGAGATTTTGCAGCTACATAATATTTCAGGAATTTGCTGCCTCGGCTTTTACATCATCTCCCAAATATCAGCATATTCTGCATCCTTGTAGTAGCAAAGACTGGCGCTCGCGCAGACTGGAGGTCTCTTTCATGCGTTTGCGTTGCCGGGTTCCTCTTCTAAATTTCTACCTTCACAGATCTGGTCTGGCGGTTTCCCCACTGTGCGCATTATGTGCCGAACCTGAGACACTAGATTTTTACCTGCTGTTCTGCCGCCGCTTCTCTTCTTTGAGGAGGCGCCTGTTACAAGTTCCGTTTCGCCAGTTGGGTCTGCCTGGGTTCACTGCGGTTGTTCTTTCCATTGGCGCTTTGCTTGGACGAAGCAACATGGGTGTGCGCTCTGCTGCGCAAAATTTCCTTCTAGAAACGCAGCGACTCCCAGTGTGAGGTGTTTTTTTTACTCCACGCTCTCAGTCAGTGCGAGCTTGAAACATGCATTGTATTCGAATTTGCACATAAATCCATTGCCTGGTCTTTGATCCCCTAGTTAACAGGTCCACTGTCGTTACGTCGTCCAATCTGTCAGCCTACACCCTATTACTACTGCTTTTTTCCCCTCTAAACGCCCCTGTTTCCAGCAAGTTACAGCCTGTGTCTTGGCCACTTCCTAGTCGTGGGTATGTGCCGTTTTTATTTGAGGCCAACCAACCAACCAACCTCGCCCCGGTCACAAACGGTCGTCCAGGGCTTTGCCGTTCGCGGCCTGCTCCCCAGCTTTTTGCCCCGATGGGCAAAGACGTTCACGGTGGAGTCGCTTCCCGTGCCTCGCGAAGCTGAGTCCAGCCCCTGGGTTGCCTGCGCCTTCGACGGCGGCCGCCGGAATCATCGCACCTGAACGGATCATGGAGAGCGCCAAGTCCGGGCTTTCTAGGAAAGCCCCAAAGCGAAGGTCAGCACCGAAGGAGAGCGACTCCTGGCGAGCCGAAGCCCGGACGGACCCCGAAGAAGGCATGGTTTCCGTGGCCTACCAGTGCCAGTTTGTGCCTGGCCTGCATTGGTTTTGGGTCGCTCAGTCACGTTTCTCGTTTCCTGGCAGATGTTTGCGGCCAGAGGAAGCGCGTGCAGCTGCTGCTTTGCTAGCCGAAGCGCATGCTTCCTCAACCCAAACCATTTGAAGCTCTCCATTACAGTTCTGTCAGGTGTTGCACAAGGTGAATTCCGATTTTTTCCGTGCAGTTCTGATCTGGTGCCAAATGACTAGGTCTCACAAACCTGTTTATAATTTGTCGTGTAGGAAAGACGGGAGCATTGTATCCATCTAAACTGGTAATTGAATATCCATCTAGAAGTTATAAAAATGGCTCGATTCCTTCTTCAGTGGCGACAGTGTGCAGCCCGGTAAGCAGTTTTAAATTGAAGGAAAAGTGTGTGTGTGTGTGTGTGTGGGGGGGGGGGGGGGGATGGTTGTCGTTTGAGCTAGGGGTGCGATTGGGAGGGAGGACGTAAAGGCGGGAGTGGGAGGGACAGTAGTAATTCTACAACATTGATTCACTGTGCGGGATATAGGGCTGTGGAGAGGGTGGGAGGGGGATTGTTTGTGTGTGAAAAACATTTAAGGAACACAACGAGTCGAGATTATTTGAGTGCGCCCTCATTCTAGGAGCCGATTGGCTTCTGCCGCCGCTCTTGCCCGATTCACCACCCAAAGCTTCTCTTCCGGTTGTGAGCGAGACAGCGTCGCCTCCCAGTCCTCAGTTGGCCATTGATTCTCGCAATATCTGGATGTTTCTGATATGCCCATACATGCAATATAAGTTAGCCACTTCGCCGCAGAAGGCGCCATGCGGATAGGACGAATTTGGGAGCATATTGCTGAATTTTACTGGGTTGATATAGAAGAATTTGATTTTAATTTCCTTAGGATGGCACCTTGCTCCCTGTTTCGATTTTTGTCCGGTTCGGAGTATACTTTCCTCGTTAATCTCAAACGTTGGGGTAATTCCCAATAGCTTAATAACTGCTATGAATAATCCTGCGCCTAATGGGGGTACCGGGGTAATAGCGCGCGGACAGCGGCGGCAGCGCCTTCGTTTCCAACATCCGCAGAATGTCCTGGGGTCCATTTCACTATGGGCTCAAAGTCTCTGTCATCTCTACTTTGGAGTATTCCTCTTGCACGTTTGGCAATCTTTTTGTCGGTGGCATCTCGTGGTTTGGCTCATGCCTGAGGGTGTCTGAATTTTTTTCCTGTTTCTTTGCGTTTCTTCGAGTTCTGGAACATAGACCCATGAGCATACTCTGCGGGAAAGTTTTCGACCCTTCTCGTCTCGACTGGCGCACTCATGCTAGCCGAGACGAGGTGAGAGGGCGGAAATAGGCGCTGTCAATGGGCGCATGAATTTTGTATTCATGAAATCATTAGTGATCGGTCAAGCTTAACCAGGAGAAAGTGGAAAGGGAGATACGAAAAGAAAGGGTCAGACTTGATTTGACTGGGTGGCAAACAGATATCTGTCTGGTCAGAATGTATGCGGGGAGCTGATGATTTGAGCGAAAGGAAGAGAACAGCCATTAAACTGATGCTGCCAGAGAGACCTCTGCCCCGAGATGTCGTGCCAGTCAGCATTTGTAACAATCTGGAAGCAGTTGCGCGTGGTTGCCAATCATTCAACGTATACCTTGAATACGCAGTAATGAACAATCTTTCGACCTGTACATGCAATTAGAAGGCAATATTCACACCTAAAGTTGCACGTGGTCATTAAAATTTATGGAACATGCACATCCCGTGACGTTCTCGATTTGTGTCGTGTGCCATCTTCCTTGTACTTCTCCGTCGCAACGAAAAGCACGAAAGCGAGAAAAGTGGCGCCCGTAAGATCAAGGGGGCCTTTATGTAGCAACTTCACTTTTGGTCTCAGTGACTCTCTCAAGGCTATAAGGCGCCAAAAAAAAAAAGTTCGTTGCTTGCCTTCCTATGAGCACAGCACGGCCGGAACGGTTAAGACGCGTTAAATAATGTCTTCCGACAAAACTACAAAGGTACTGGAAGAGCAACCGTGGGGCTGCAGAGCGCGCATGCGCAAAGAAGCCAAGGTTCGTATAAGCGAGTTGTAGTTTCGCAAGGACCGAAGAAGAGAATGAGCAGCCGTCGAAGGGTAACGGGAACTTTGTTGGCAGTTTCTTTTGACGATTTGCACGACCTGGAGGGGAGCACAACAATTGATCCAACATGTTGGCCATACGGAGGACTGCTTCTGGGCGGCACATCCTGCTGGAATCGCGCTTAGTTGTTTTAAAATTTCACGACAAACTCGCGCTTGTTTCTCGAAGGTAGAAACCGCGGTGTAAAAGGAATAAACGAGAGATCAGGAAGGAGTCACGGTCCGGCGTGTGAAAACGGCTGACGTGTATACACAGCAGCAGACGGTAGACGCACATTTTGGCGACAGTTTAAAGGTATACTGCATTAAACTGCGACTTTCTGTGAAAACGCTGAAACTGGATTCAGAAAGTGCGATTATCTCAAGTTGAACACCTTATTTCACGTATTTTTGCGCGGATGCCATTGTTTCGTAGGTTCTGTGCGCGCGCGCCAGTTGCCGCCCGTACAGGTGGGAGGCGTGCGTGACGTCACGCGTCTTGCCGCTGCATGGAGGAAGGAAAAGTTTTTTCCTTCCTCCAAGGGCCGCTGTCTGCTCCCGTCGCACTTTGTTGGCATCGGTTCAGCTGTCGTACCTGGTACTTCAGAGTTAGCTGGATGGAAATATGCAGCAAATCGACAGTTACAGCCTAGAAAGTGGCAGTGGGAGTAACGATTATATCATTCAGATAACGGAATGATCGTGACTATAGAGATATGGATACGACTCCGCCGCTTCATCGAGCGACGACGAGTAAAATGAGCCGGGAGCATGACAGGCGTGCGCACCCAGCAGTTCATGGTAGCTGTACATATTATAGTCCAAGCTGGTATGACCCTGACAAGTTTTCCTGCATTAGGAATTAAAACATTTTCTTTGCTGAAGGTATACCAGCCACACAAAACGAGCAGCCGCGGCGCCGGGATCGGGATGGAGGGAGATTGAAATACGAGGGTTGTTCAATAAAGATTTCCCTTGACTCACTTCTATCAATTGCAGGATACTGAAACTGCACATGTGTAATGAGTCAAGTCACTGTAGGTCACGTGCCAATGTGCAACTATCAAGTAATAACGGTCTTTCTTTTATAGGTGATGAAGTGGTGTGAGGTGTGACAATGGATGCAGTGGAATAAAGAGCAGTTATCAAGTTCTTGTACGTGAAAGGCCGCACCCCAAGGAAGACGTTCGATGAGATAAAAGTGGTTTATGAGGAGGATTCCCCGTCTTATAATGTAGTGATGAACTGGCATCGTCAATTAAAATGCGGTCGGATTTCGGTGGAAACGGCTCCGATTGCAGGGCGACCCCACTCCGCTATTGATGAACGCACCATCCAGCAAGTGGAGCCCGCAATTTTGGAAAATCGCCGCATAACCATTCGAGATCTAGCCCAAAATGTCAAGATTAGTGCGGGACCGTGGAAAAAATTATTCAGGACCACCTTAGTACGCGGAAGGTTTCCGCTCGCTGGGTTCCCCGGCTGCTCACACCTTTCCAAATGCAGGAACGAGTCGAATGCTCCCAGGCTCTTTTGACCATGTGCCATGGAAACCAGGAAGACTTTTTCAACAGACTGATTACACAAGATGAAAGCTTGGTCCATCCTTCTGACTCGGAGACTAATGTCCAGTAGATGCAATGGAAGCACTTGGACACCCCGCTTCCAAAGAAGGCACGCGCCCAGCCATCGGCGGGCAAGGTCATGCTCATAGACTTTTGGGACCAGCACAGAGTAGTCTTGATAGATTTCCTTGCAAAGGGTGCCAGGACTACTGGGGCATACTATGCTTCACTGGTGCGGAAATTGCGGTATGCCATCAAAAGCAAGAGACTTGGCATGCTCACCAAAGGTGCCTTCTGAAAGACAATGCCCCAGTTCGCAATTCACATGTTTCTAAGATGGAAGCACGCTGTTGAGGCTTTGAAATTCTACCACATCCCCCTTATTCACCCGACCTCGCACCATCGGACTGTCACCTTTTTCCAACACTGAAGTCATATTTGAAGAGCAAGCATTTTCCAGGTGATGAGACTCTGATTTCTGAAGTCACAACATGTACCTTTGGAGCAACCTGTCGACTTCTACAAGCGTGTTGTTTGCAGTTGCATAAAAAGATGGGAGAAGTGTGTGTCCCTGGGTGGCACCTATGTAGAGAAGGACTAATAAATCTGCAAAGTTTCGTTGCCCTCCGTCCAGAGGAAGTGGGTCAGGGGAAATCTTTATTGAACGCCCCTCGTAGGTCTTATGCATCACGTAAGCAGCGCCAACAGCGGAGTGAGTGCTCGACGTATATAGTAGCCAATTTAACTGCGTGGGCATAGCGAAAAAGTATAAGGCAGTTTTTGTGACTGGAGCATTGTTACTAGTACGATGTCAGACTTGCGTGCGGAAATAGCGCGAACAGGATCTAGCACGCGATTCTCGTGGAATTGGCCTCGTTAGTAAATTTGCCAACGTTGCTAAGTAATAACACCCCCGATGTTACTTTCTGGCTGTCTCGGACGTGATTGAAAAAGCTCTCCGCTCAATTTTTCTTATATTTGCGCATGCTCGCATGAGAATACTATTACGCGATATATTTATTTTTCTACCAGTTCAAGTATAGACAAATATAATGCCTGCGGACAGTTTGTTTGGCGAGCGTACTACGTGGAAATTCGGAATAAGGGAGACGATCGTGTTTATGACGTGTATTTCTGCTCCGCGTCTCATCCGAGATGATTTTTTGTCGGACAGTGTTTGAATCGGCGAAAAAACCGGAACAAGTGAAAATACTGCCGAACTTTCTCTTTACGAGGAAAACACTCACATAAAATACAGCCGCGTTTTTAGCCTTCATCTTCCCTGTAATTACGCGCACTCAACATACTCTGCGCTCTTTATATATGTTGTGTAATTTTCGTGTTGTTTAGGTCCCCTCTTCGCCAAAGCGCGCCTGTCATGCTTTCGGTCTTGCGCTTTCTAGGGAACATTGCCACCTAGTACTGCGAGGTCTGACCTGGAGACGACGACGCAACGCTCGTGCTGCCGCGTATAGGCCGCTACTATCGCTTCCTCCTGCCTGATTCCAGGTCTTCAAGCACGTCTCCCTCACGAGTACAGTCGTGAGCAATATGGGCAGGAACAATGTTTGAGCATTCATTAATTGATTACTGCATAATTATGAGTGACGACAGTTTTCTTCTGTTTTCGAACTTATTTTCCTCTTCGCATATGATGTGCAGGAATCATATCCTCAAATATGATGAAGACATAACCTGAAAATTCCTAATTTTGTGTGAAATGCTTATTTCCTTTCATATTGCTCCATTGCTCTCGTCTGTACGTGAGGTTTCGTACGGCAAAGCGTCAGGTTTGAGGTACCGTCGTTTCAGTGACATGTTGAGGATTGGCATCAGAGCAAGTAAATTTTAGTTAATTAATTGTTTAATCACTAAGTTCACAGACCGCGCTTACGTATCTCTAGCAGGGTTTAAAATAACAATCTTATCATCATCATCAGCCTGACTGCGCCCACTGCAGGACAAAGGCCTCTCCCATCTCTCTCCAATTAACCCTGTCCTAAATAACGATCTGTAGACAGTAAGAAAAAATAAACACCTGGTATATTTTCAGGTTTCAAAGCCGCGCAGAGCAGAGCGCTTTTCATCTCTTTTATTCCTCACAGCGAGGTTCAAGAGTCCGCAATGAGTGTGGTGGTTACTGCTCTTTTTTTTTCTTCTTCATAACCCAAGGAGGCTAACCCAGTGTAACATAAACTGAGTTGTGGTCCGTAAATAGGCACTGAATCGTCGTGCTTATACCTTCGAGTCAACAATTTTACCAGGGGACTGAAACTATGAGAATTACTTGCTTTTTTGGAAATCAGCGCTAACTGACACTTATACATCGCACACAAGAAACCCGTACAGCCGGCCAAATCTTTAGCTGACGTGTGTAACGGCCGCGTTTTCTGTGCTCCTGTAGCTTATGACGCAGGAAACTTGCGAAAATATCAAATCTAAGCACGGGCTCACTTAGCCCGTTCTTTATATTGTGCTTTCCGCAAGTTTGTTTCGTCGTTAAGCACAGGAGCGCAGAAAAAGCTGCCGTCACGCACGCCAGCTAAAGATTTGGCCGGCTGTACGTACAGTCAGAAATTATAATAGCATAAGCTCAATATATACTCTTAGAGTGAGCGCGTTAGTGCACTGCCGCGCGCTCTTTGGAGCGCCCGTGTGTCCGTGGCAGACAACGTGAAGCACCACCTTCAGGTCCTTCTGTTCCTGCGGCAATTTGCTTCGATGCGGGGCCGTGTCGAACGAATGGTAGCTCCGAAGAGCGCGTCCACACACTCACCTGCTCACCCTAAGACTGGATTGTCGTGTGCAACCAGAGAGCCCACTTCTGCTCCCACTTACAAACCCCACTTATGAGACTCATTAATTTTGGGACCAGAGGTGGGCGCCGTTATTTAATTTCGATCGCAGTTATGAATATAATTTAGGAGGGTAAAGTTTTGCCTTGTTTGTCGAATATGAATATGTTCACATGGATATGCAATGGGCGCAGTTGGACAGATCATTTGGACGATCCATTTGGAACGCAACCGCAATTAGTTGTTTTTTTTTCTTTTTTGTCTGGGTGGACCGATGATGATGATGAAAACTTTATTTGTAACAAGGGAGTTTTGGACACGTCGGTCCTTGGGCCCCCGCACGGCCCCACTGCACTCAAACGTTCATGTCCCGGAGGTGCCGGAGGCACATGACGCTGGCAGCCCGGCATGTGACTGCTGCTTCATGCGCACAACCTAAAGCACCACCATGAGCACAACGCTGTCGCGCACTAGGAAAAAAATCACAGTTTCGGTTTTAAGTACAGAAACTGAAAGTAATTAACTGTTAGGTTCAAGTTTAAATCAGAAAGTAGAAACTAATTATTGAAATGACCCTAAAAATTTTGGTTAGTGATCTGTTTGAAAGCAATCAGTAACAAGAAAACTTACATATTTAACTTAATTGTTTGTGCTCATGCCGAAACAAACTCATTAAATTAACTGCTGCTTATTTTTGTAGCCATTGATTTTTTATGACTTCAGTTTTAGTGATTTACAGACATTATTTATTTGGAGTACTAAAATTTTGTCGGTTTTGTTGGTATTTGCCGCCGAAGGCGCTGCGAGCGCTCAAGTACCTGTGTGGTAAGCGTCCGATCGTACGATGGTCAGCGGAGACTGCGGATGTTTTGGAATGGTGCGATTTCATATTCTGTGAAACGTTGCGCAAAATGCGAATTGCCTCAGGTTTTTTTTCCTAGGCCAGCCGCTTTTGTAGAGATGCATGCTTTCCGCACTCACAGTATTGAACTAGCTACCTTTGTATGTCTCTGTGATAACTGCTGCGTGGACCGCGTGCAGTGCAATGTCGAAGAGCGGACGACATGAACATTCGATTATTTATTGCACGTATTTGTACTTAAGGGAAACGGCACATTTGCTGCACATCTGCGAGAATGGAGGACCCCGAAATTCTCACGATAGAATGGGAGATGATGGACAAATCTCGATTCCTCATGTTCAGTATGATCAACTCGTTCACCTTGCGCTGTCTAGTGTACCCCTTGACGGTCATCAAAACGCGACTGCAAGTCCAAAAACCGGGAAAGCTTTATACCGGCACATTTGACGCCTGCTCAAAGATTCTGCGCTACGAAGGCTTCGGAGGTCTGTACAGGGGCTTTTGGATCAACACAATTCAAATGTTCTCCGGCATCGGCTACATCTTCACGTACGAAAAAGTACGAGACATGTTGTCTAGGCACGCCGACATTCATGATCGACGGCTGAAAGGCCTCATTGGCGGTGGTTGCAGCTCCCTTGTGAGTCAAACAATCATCACACCTTTCGACGTTGTTTCCCAGCACATGATGGTTTTGGGCCGGTCGAGCAAAAGCGGCGGCGTCGTCATGAACCCACTCAACATCAGCGTCGACCAGAAGAAGAAGCACCTCATCTTCGCGGCCATCGTGCGTGAGTTGTACCGGAGAGACGGCTTCAGCGGCTTTTATCGGGGCTACTTTGCGTCGCTGCTGGCCTACGTGCCAGGCAGCGCGCTGTGGTGGATGTTCTACCCGGTCTACTCCGATGGGCTCCGGCGCGTCCTGCCTGGCTGGACGCCTCAGATGTTTGTGCAGTGCATGGCCGGCCCCATGAGCGGTGTCACTGTCTGCTTCATCACCAACCCGATGGACGTGGTGCGCGCCCGCATCCAGGTGCAGCGTATGAACTCGGTCATGCAGACCTTTTGGCAGCTTTGGACGGAGGAACGCATGCGCATGTTCCAGATCGGTTTGTCGGCGCGAGTCATGCAGAGCTTGATCAGCTCGTTCCTGCTGGCCCTGGGCTACGAGACACTCAAGCGGTGGAGCGTACACGAAGAGTACAAGGACAAGATTCGGTGGTAGTTTTCGCGAGCGTGAAGAAATCTTGTTCATTTCCCACAGGGCTCCATATCGGGGATTTGCCTGCTCGTGATAGTGTTCTATTCCTGAGCTCTTAACTACCGTAGCACAGATTTATTTCCTGTATAAAAGATGATAGAAGGAAAAAAAAAAGGGGAGTCTATGTGGAGTGCTTTATTTGTTCACGTTGTGCCTCGCAGTGTAGTGCTGGCAAAAAGCATTAGGTGCTTTGGCTTATCAATGTATGTTTAATATTGATCCTAGCTCGCTGCTTAAGTTAGATGCTTACGAGAATTGTATGTTTATATATGTTTTATGTTATCCAAATACAAGGCCATTTTGTTTGCAAAGAATTGTTTTGTGCACATTCAAGATTTTATTTGTGCAGACTGTCATGCAGTTTCCACTTAGTTGAATTCAGCACAGTGCCACACATATGTGCAATAAACAAAAATTTATGAAATGCCATGAATTTATGTATCTTCATAGTCTAAAGCGTCATGAAGAGCATTTATATAGGTGTATTATAAGCAGTCTTGTCACCTTGTTCTGTGCTAGTCACTTTCAGCACTGCAGCCATGACAAAATCTCCTTGTGAGCAAACACCTCCATAAGCAGACGTAATGCTGATGGCGGTATTAGCCCACCCAAGCAGATTTTCATGTCACACTTTTTTTCATGCGGTAATTCTGCTAAGCAGCCCGAAGTTAGCATGATTTTAATCGGAATCTTTGACATGTTAATACGTGTTTCATGTTTAAAGAGCGTGAAATGGTCAGTGTTAAATATTTGCATTGTAGCTTTTAGTTAGTGCATTGATTAATTATGGGGCTGCTACGTCAATATAATGTTTATCCTTATTAGATGATGTAATGAATAAAGTAGGTGATTAACGTAAGCAGTAGCAAATAACTGATATGGGCAAGTATTTTATTCAGCTTCTATTAGTGTGGCTGTGCAATTTCGTCTGAAAGTGCTGCATGGCCATTAGCAAATTTGCAGGAACCATGCCTTATTAAAAATACTTAATGATAAGAAGAATAGAACTCTGAGCTCGAAGTATAAAATCGAAGTACATCAGTAGGGGGAAGTCTGATACTAAGAACGCAGCGAGAGAAGTTCCTTGTTGGCAATGTTGAGTATTATGTTGAAGTCCACATCTAAGAAGCTTCTCCAGAACCGACGCACTCTTCCCCACACTTTTGCTGGGAAGCACGGGCTTTCTATGCCATGAAATATTCGTGCCACTGCCCGGCCATTGAATGAGTGGTCTGTGTGTTGCATCACAAGGCTTCGAATCTCTTGCCGAAGGCTGCCCAGATATTGCTCCTGTTGAAAAATAAAAAGAAGATGAGTTCACTTAAGACTTGCTTTAATGAAGGTATTGGCTTTTAACGTACCAGCAGTGTGATACTTTGGCCGTAGTACTGCAATGTAATATGCAGCACTTGTTACATATTGCTTGTTATCTCATAGTCTGCTCATTATCTATGGCGGCACCAAAATGCAGTGCCCCCACAAAGAAAAAAAATTGATGTTTTCTTAAGCTGTACTTTTAGTTGCCTTATGATTACAACATACTAGCTTAAGAGTTGCAAACTGCACTAGATTCAACTGATTAGGCCCTTTAGCTGGTTAGTGTCAATGCCCGACCATACTAATGGCTTCAGCATGAAGTGTGGTGCTGTAGAACTACTTTTCTGCACTAAACCACATCTAATTCCACATCCATCAAAAGTGCTCAGTACTGTTAAACAGCTACGTTTTGTCTTTGCTAGCCCCCACGCGTCTTGATAAGAAAACTACTTGCTAGGTATGCTTACAACTATTACAGAGTTTAGTAGTTATGAGTGCGTAATTTCCTAAGACTGTATACGTGCAAATTTAAATTTGCTAATAAAAATAGCAACAACAACAGCATTACAGAAACTTCTTGCCGCCATTATTCTTGTGGCTGTAAGTGCCACAAACCTTGTCTATTTTCTTTTGGCGCTGCAATGAACAAAACTCATGTGATATGCTGTCATGTATGACAGCCAAAACCCAGTCAATATAAGTGCTCATGGTGGCATATGAAGACATCCAGCAAGACCAGTGCAGAGGTATTGGCACTACTTACAGTTGGCATGGGGTCTTCATCATCTTTGTCTTGAAGGTCTGGTTTTTCTTCAAAATAGTCTTGAATAAGCTTTTTAAGTGCATTGCTTCTTTCTGTGCTGGCATTCTCGCCTGCACATTCTGCACATTCTTGGCAAGATACGCTATTGGACAAAAGAGGACCATCTTATTGCCAATGTAGACAGGTTGATGAAGATAAAGTCGTATATATATTTATATATATCTCTTTGTTGTGTCTTTTGCGTGTCCTAACAGCAACTGCAGCGTTTTTTCTATCTCATCTGATTTCACTGAAGCTTTCACAGTATGTTTTCTGCAGTGTTCTTGTCCTTTGTGCCAAGTTTTGCAGCGGGACAGGGCTTTGTTGCAGGGGAAATTTTAAAATTTCCCATTTTGTGGTCTCAATCAGGGAGATTTCCAAGGGCTCCCTTGCGTGTATGATGTCACTGGACGCACGAGTGTCGATATTTGCTATGTGTTTGCTGAAGGACAAAACTAGCTTTTGGCCATTTCAGACAAATATTGACCCAAGCTCTCACTTACAGTCGCCAGCTTAGTCAAAGTGTACATGATAGCTTTTGTGACAGTATCCGCAGCGTGATAGGACGATTTGTCGTGATTTTATCGGTAGGCTGAAACGCAGTTTCAGGTTCAGTTTCCTGGTTTTTTTATTTTTAAAAAACACTTCTACTTGATATTGTAATAAACGTTTTTTCTTTTTTGTACCGGAGTGAGGGGACTCTAAGGAATTTGATGTGATTATCAACTCAAAATGCTCAAAAAACCCCCATAGTTGGCCTTAAGTGTCTGATTTGAAATGAAGTAACATAAACTGAAGGGACTCAATATTATCAGTTAAATTCAGACCATACATAATAAATTTTCCTAGCATGATGGTTCAGATTCAAATGACCCAAGAGTCGACACACCAGAAGTTAAAAGTTAAATGCCCAAAGCTAACACGAGCAAAATTTCTATTATTCCATGCGCAAAAATTTTGTTGCTGAATGAAATGAATGACTTCCTTGTGCTGACTTTCAGTGAAAAAGAAAGGAAGAGCAAAGTTCTATTCATATGGACCCATGCAGCACTCTTAGTATCAGCTGAAATATTACAGCACCGAGCACCAATAGCGTTTTACCTTAAATGACCAGCTGATAGGATTTTGCGTTTAGTGATTTGTAACGGACAGCAGATAGTATTTTAAAATGGTCTTTCCTACTATGCTCCATGTATGTACAGCAGCCAGGCTGCACCATATGCTCGGCTTTCAAACTGTACTGACAGGTCTGTTTAGTCTCAAAACAAGGGGGTGCTGATTTGGGAGAGTACGCAGTTGTCCCAAGAGAGTGAGGAAGCATGCACAATAAACGTTGTGTGTGCATTCTTCCTTCTTTTTTTCTGCGCATCGGCTCATCCCGTGTTGCACTTTTAAGCCAGGACAATGCTGTAAAAAATATTCCTGCACTTTTGACACTAGTGATGGATGAGAGCTCTAATAGTCAGACATGGCTGATTGCTTTATACCTTTAGTAAAAAACAATTCTGAGGGAATCTTAGAGCTGTTATGACTTAATTCAAAAGATAAGAGCTAGCACAACCTTATGAAAAAGAGCAATATTCCAGCAAAGAGTTCTTGACTAATGCTTCACAATTACAGCGTAGTATCGCTCAGCTACTGTTTCTAGCAGTATACTGTTAGTTATTTAACTTCTGTGTTATGTTTGGTGCATTTGTCCTAGTCAGTGTGCATGTTAATGTTGACGGTGAAGCAGCTTTGAAACACTGAAAAGAGTTCTGAAAAACACTGTCAAAATCTGGTAGTCGTGAGCTGGAATAGGACTGCAAGTTATGCTACCTTTGAAAGGCCTCGTGGACTTTTCTTAGACGGGCAAGGTCCATCTTCTCCTGCTTTTGCACTCTCTCATTCAGGTAGTCGAGCAACTCATCACAGTCTTCTTCAGTCAGGCTTGCCGAGACATTCAGGTGAAAGGCAAGGTTAGAAAACTCCACAATCACTCCAGTCTTGCGTGAATGTCCTGTTGCTATGTGTACACGAAGGACGGGACAAAGAAACACTTAGCACATGCCACGGCACGACACTACCTGTTGTTTTTAACCACCCACCATGAAGCATGGAGTTGTCCCATTCCAGCCTCTTCAAATCGCTTTTGACCAGCTTGGAGTCCCAGCCCATACGTGCAGCCACATCGACAACGGCAAACGACAGTGAATTGGTGCACTCCTCTTCATTGTTTTTTTTCTGCAGTGCCATGGCAGCTGCTACAACTGCGTTCTGAAATTGAATGGTATTTACTCTGTTGCAAAGTAAACTATGATGAAATGGCACTTCTAAGCTGTCTCTCACGGCTATTGCACAGCAGATGCAAATGTATTCTACGGATCACAGCAACAGCATTGACAGGGTGTCTAGCAACCTACTCATTACAAATTCCGACTTTTTTATGTTCTCCCTGATTATTTCAGTCTAAATTCCCTGACCACGGTAGATGCAGGAAAACATAGCATCCGCTGACAATGGACAGTATACCATGGTATAATCACAGCAAAAAATTATTTACTGAATCTGCAAAAACTGCACTGAAAACAGACTTGCTTTTCCTGTGGACTGATTTCTTCCTGAAAGAAGACCAGCGTCAGATTGAGACTTATAAAGCGATCGTTGTGTCCCCTTTTCTAGCTCTTTATTACGGGTGGCTACCCTTTTCCTTATTCTTCCAAGCATCTGATGTTTCCACTAAGTGTGTGTGAATGCCAAATTTTTCATTTTGAAGCAGATAAGAGTAACAAAAATTCACATCAAATTTAACTGAATATATTCGCAAGTAGTTCAAATATCAAAACAGATAGTTGAAAAAACTGCAAGAAAAACGTGTTTCCACAAAATGCAGCGATGAAAAGAAACAGATATTGAACACAAATACCGTATAGTATCGTGTACAGGCCATGCACGTGTATGGGCCATACCCTGTTTTGGACTAGATAATGGAGAAAAAAAATTTCATACGTTTTTGTTTTAATTCGTGTATGGGCCGCACCTTCAAAATTCACACCCAAATTTAAAAAAAACGAAGTGCGGCTCTTACATGAGTTCATGCGGTACTTTACTCCTCCTCCTCATTATTTATCATATCCTAATGCCTGTCAGGCATCGCATAATGAATGGAATAAACCATGTAGAAAGGGTGCAATTCAAGCAAAACGTAACTGTAATTGTGCTAAGGGGAAAAAGTTAAGACAGTTTGGCTTTGTAAGCTGCCAAACGATTTCTGCAAGTGGAAATGCTCTTCTTGTCACAGTTCAGACACAGAAAAAGCGTATTTCTTGTTAGTAGGTCAAGTGAGGTCAACTTGAGAGACATGATGTGGCACACTGCTGAGAAACATAAGATGATGCACAAAATCAGTGAAAAGCAACAACTTCAGCTACAATGCTAGTGAGGCCTTTAAGCAAGACAACCCCTTCTATGCTCCCTTGTGACACCTAAAGGCATAGCTCCAACTGTAGAACGACGCCCCAAATGCAGCGTTCTTGACGGGACATGGCCCACTAAACCCTTGCATATCGGTTTTACCACACTGCAATCCCTGACCGTAACAGGCGCACACATGCTGTCGCATTTGAATTAGGAATCAGCACGACCATTTTGGCAGCAGTTTTCCTGCTCAGCACACCGAAAGTGCCGAATGATCGGAGCTCTTAGATTTGTGAGTTAGTTAAAATTACACTCACATGTTTTCGGGCTGTTTTGAAGGTTCACAAGAGTGGCAGTCTTATGTGATGGGATTACGTGCACCTTCACAACAGAAACAGACAGCTCCGCCTTGAGAAACTTCTGGGAGATTATCTAAACGACACACTCTGTGTGGTGCTTCACACACTACTCATTGTAGTGCCAGAGATTATTAAAGGCTTTCAACAAGGAACCCTTGATGAAGAGGGGCTGACAAAGGTTGGTTGGTTTATCACCAGTGAAAAGCAGTTTTCCTGCCTTTCAACTGAAGGCACCCTTCACTTATCTGGCTACCCTTTCGACAGCAGCAATGTCGCAGGAGAAGCACAAGGTGATTTTCACAAAAAGTAAGCTTTTTTTTTTTTATCTTAACATTACAGCTCGAACCACAGAGCAAATAGCCTATCTTTGTTTCAGTTTTTACATGGCCTATGAGACTGACTCCGCCCGAGAGCAAGCTTTCCAGATCAATTTTGATGCCGCGCAACTGTTGGCAACTGTTGCAGCAACTTCTTATTCTTTCCTCTCTCTCACTGGTACACTAATACTTTTGAATAGCAATATCACTGTGACATACAGAATCATCTGCTGAACACAAAAGGCAGTGTGGGTAATGCAGTTCTAGATCTGCTGTTTGACTTGTCTTTGTTCCTGGCTGCATACCAAGCGTAAGTTTCAAAACAGCACAAGAAACATTCTGCACTTCGATATGCACCATACTAAGGTTGCTTTATGACCGTGGAAAGCGGCAGCGCGAAGCAACAAGGATGAAAGAGAGACACGAGAACACAGGACAAGCGCTGTATTCTCATGCCTCTCTTTCGTCCTAGTTGCTTCGCGCTGCCGCTTTCCACGATGATTCACCAACTAGCCTGCACCAAGATATTAATTGTTGTTTTATTACACCTAGCTGTACACAGATGTATTAGTTAATAATGGAAGCTAGGAATGAAATCATTTGCTTGCAAAAGCTTTTTAAAAGCCCACAAAAGAAATGTAATCAAGGTTAGCATTTATGAACCAGTAGCACCAGGCACTTTTGATGCCGCAAAAAACTGAACCCTTCCCCTGTGCCATTTGGTCAAGGAATAAGCTCCGTAGCTAAATAGCTGTTGATCTCAACGTATGCTCCAAATGGGAAAAAGATAGAACCCATACTGTATGCGCTCATCAAGACAGAGTAATGTACTTTAAAGATTCGCTGCGGTTGCAGGATATGATCGCATGAAGCTCTTGTAGAGTAGAGGAAGAAAGAAAAAAAATGCAAAACAGATCATTACTTAACTTGCATGCACATAATTTTTTAATCTCATTAGGTGAGTACATTCAGGCATCTTTGCTAATGCTAACTTTACATACTTGTATGGCATGTTCCCACAAAGACAAGCTGCTAACTAGTGTTGAGCTATTTGTTCAAAATGACAATGCTTGGACATGCAGATGTTGCATATATCCTGAAAGAAGCTTAAGGCAAAGGATCACTATGTAAGGCTGGAACTCTAGAAGCCTCACTGTGAAGTCTTGCTGTGCATGGGGAAGTCCACTAGGTATTCTTAATAGTGATATTGCCTCATTAAAAAAAGAGCTGTATGCCAACCACACATATGCTCTTTTAACTGGATTACCCTAAGAGCAGTGGCAGTGCACATGATTTGTCACAGCACTAACTGAAAAACTGCCTGTGAACTTACACATGGAGGCATGTGTGACCCTTCCCAATCATTCTGCAAGGCAAATGATACGCTGAACACACTTTGCTTCACCTGCTTTTTTGAACTTTCAAGAGAGGTCACCACTACCTTGCTGCATGGCTGCATGTATGCTTGGTGTTAGTGAAGATGCTCTTAAGCTCTGTACAGAAGTGCATGAGACTTAGTCCAAACCTTCGTGTCCAAAGGGAGCCCTGCTAGCCAAAGTTGAATTATGGTCAAAGCAACCATGGTTGAAAAGAAGCATTAACGAAGCTTTAAGTTCATACACTTTTCACTACAGACACTGAGTCACATGCCTTTCAGCACAGTGCCTGGAGCAACTGGAGGTCGTACACCTGGTGCCTGGGGACACCACTTTGCCGATTAAACCCATGTTCATGTTCCATCACACTTTAATTGGGAGCTCTGCTAAGTTGCTCACAGCTGAAGTATGTTTCAATTACAAGTGGAGTAAAGTGAATTTTCATTACAGCTTTATGTTTAAAAAACTAGCTGTTTACGACAATATGCAACAGATTATTTGGCAGTGTACCACAGCTTTAATTTGTTTATAAAACGCAGAAATAAAGAAAACTGGCTACACCACTAGCATTCACACAAACTACTAGTGAGGTGTAAAAACAGATAGCAACATTTGCATCACAGTGGCCTAAGTAAAAATGAGAGTAGGGATAGTTGGTGCTTGTTGAATAGCTCAGACATGGTGGCTTGTGTGAAGAAAACACAGGATGAGCAAAACAGAGTTGTCAGGGAACGCATCACTAGAGTTTTTTTAGGAGTCATTATGAAAATGTGGAAGAACAGGGCCAGACGTACTAGAAAGGAGCATAAGTGAAGAAGAAGCTAGTGCTGTGCCCCATGGAAACCCCTTTTTACTCATCCTTTGTGTTCTTTCTGTATGTTATCATGCCTGCTTATATTAAGTATAACGGCCTAACCAGCAGCGCATGATATCAGCTAAGCCAACATGACCACGCAAAGTAAAATAAGCACTAGACGGTTGTACATGAAGTTCAATTAGCACGCTATTTCGCTCGATTAACAAGCTCTATGTTTGTGGTCTCCAGTCTTGACCCATTAACTGTTCTGCAGTGCCTCAGTGGTAGCGCAATAATCAAATACCACAATGACCACCAAGCTGAGCCAAAGAGACGTCTTCTATCACAGTAAGCACCACCTGAAATATGCCTCCAAGGCTTTTATAACACCACAGGCAGCACCGCCAGTCACACTGAGAGTGCAGGAGACACAAATGGCTTCAATGAATGCACTTTTCTTATGCAAAAGTGCATCTAAGCATGCATAAAATAGCATGCATATTGGTCTAGAAAACCTGAATGTCATTTCCAATAAACAAATGAACAACATATGAAATCATCTTTAATATCATTAAGGTGTCTTGAAACACCTTTGCACATGGCAAGTAAACCCTCTCAGTCTTAGATAATATGCTGTTGAACATCTCAGCCAACTACAACTGCTGCACATACAGCAGAGACCTACTACAATCTTTCTCTAAAGGACGTTTTCCATCTCCTAAACTTTCAAATTTCTTTTTCTTTCATCCTGCCATGACCATCATGTCCAGTACTGTTAGGTGAATGAATTCATTCTGCACCACTAATGGCAGGTGCCAATGGGAAACGAGCAGCAGAGAAAGCAGGCAGTACAAGACTGGTCAGTCATGTGCCTATGCTGGTGCACGAGAAAGAAAACACAGGCACAATCAGTGGGCAGAGCATTATGAGTGCCTTGCAGTCCTGACGATGATATATTGTCACCAGATCACTTTCACTTTCACACACACACTTCCTCTTCTTCTTGAGAGGCGCTTGCGTCTGCACGAGCGCTGGCGTCAATATTACCTCCAGCACAGCAGAAATGGTGACAGGGGTGGGAAGAGCCTTGCCAGCATTAAGGAGCAATTTTTGATCCCTTATAAATGTAATGATACAGACTATCACTTGTAAATCGTAGAATTTAGATGATTCCACAAAGGTGTGGCCCTTCATAATGCACATACTTTTCAACTTTGATGAAATGTGCTTTGAAACTTTTTAATACTGTTTCCCGTGTGCACTACTAATATGCTCTCACTGCTTTTGTGGTTTCCTGCTTTTATCAACTGCTACTTTTATTTAACTTCTTGTTGCCCTGCTCTATAATCTTAACTTGACTACTGCTTTTTTGTCTGCTGTGCAGTTATTGGCAAGACAGACAACAATATATTTAATGGCATTGTCCTATGAAAGTAGCTTTAATTAGAAAGTCTAACCGCATTAAAGAAAATATCTAAATGCTGGAAAAGAAGTTGCTTTATTCTTTGCATGCTCCTGGCAGTACATAATGCTAAAGCAGTACAACATAGCGGATGCTTGCACATATCAATAGAGACTGCAGCTGCCCACTCCACCCTTCAAGGCGCTTTGCATACAGTGCACACAGTACACAGTGAACTCACAGCTTGTTCTGAGAAAGTGCTGCACCTAGCAGTGATTTCTTTGTTTCAGGAGAACTTAGCATATTCATGTCGCAAATAGGTTATTTTTTCAAGCCATATAGCAAGAACAGTAAATAATATTTCACAAAACAGTGAACTAGGTAGCACATCATCCGCCATTTTTGTGCACACAGATTTTGCACCTGTTATAAAATCACTTTTCTTTTTTTTTTATTAAATTTCGAAATCAATGTCCACCTTTGAAACACATAATTATTCCACTATAACTGTCGTGTTTGCCAAAGAAATCCTGGCATTTCTATGTTTTCTCCAACCACAGTGACACTTTGTGAGAAATTTTGCACATCACTGTAAAAAGTTACCCGCTAGGATATTGCGCTGGAAAACACATTGTCCTTCTTGAGGTCTGCATATACAATTTAGGCAGAAAAATATTAGTTTTTGACAGACACAAAAAATGCCGTACTGGCTACAGCCAGTAACCAGTGCTGCCAAACATGGAGAGTTCAAATGGGGTACATGTGGTTCAGACTGCTTGCAGTGCTTTTTCTTTGCTGCTAGGAAATATGACATTCAGATGAACAATACATTTTTCAGAACTGAACTAAACTGCACCTTTAATTATGCAAAACTTTAAAACTGAATGTTTATGTACACTGCCAACACTAACACTACCACTAACATATCAGAACATATCTTCATTACTAAACCAAGTATTTGTATGAAAGAACCACCAGTAATGGTGCATGATTGAGAATGTTAGCCCCATCCCTATTGTGATGGGTATTCCCAGGAATATGAGAAATTCAGTGAGTAAATGCTTAGTTTACAAGAGAGAGAGAAAGAGAGGTTCTTTAATGAAAAATGGAGAATTTAGCCAGCGTCGAAACAGTGCTGAGATGCTACTCTGCGTTGAGGAAAGGTTTTGGGAAAGGAAGGCAGAAAGGAAAGGGTGCAAAAATAGTAATATAAAAAAAAGAAAAATAAATGAATAAAATAATAAGGTGATGTGGTCACATAATTGGGTAAAAGTACAACAAAGCAGGATGCGGTAAAGTTTTAAAGTTAGCAAACAAATCTAATGTCGTGCAGGTGGGCTGACAAAAGTTAAGTGCATGGCAAATACATAGCAAGGGGTGCGCGAAATGGTTTGAAAGTTTTAATGAAGCTATGAACTTGCTTGTGTGCCTTTGCATTGAACAGGGTAAGATATAGAAATGCAAAATAGGTCACACTCATCACTAGACTGTATTTGTCAAATGGCTCACCTTCGATGCGACAGATCTTAGCTGCTGTGGCCCACCATAGCACTTGATAGTGCAAGTTGCATACACCCTGTTCAGCAACTGTACCACTTTGCGGGGATGGAACTCCAGAAAGCATAACAGTGTGAGGATATCTTTAAGGCAAGAGGAAAAAAAAAAAAAACAGGAGCAATGGCACACTAGCACACACACAGTTGTTTAAGATTTCCAAAAGAAGAAGTCTTACTCTCTTCTTTCAAGTCTAACTCTTCTACAGCAGCCTCTATTGGAATAGCAATTTCATATGTGGGCCTCATGTCGAATCCAGTGCTCTAAACAAAGGGTATAAGTTTTCAAAATAAAAGCACAGCTTTACGTGACCAAATAAAAATCTTTGTACATACAGTGTTGTCCTCAGCTTTTTTGCATTTCGTGAGCGGTGCAAGAACTTTCTTTAGGAGCTTTCTAATGACATGCCGATCCACCGAGTTAGCATATATGTGGCGTTTCAGTTCATTCTGATCTTTCTTCTGAAATAGGAAAAAGTATCCCAATGTCAGGCATGCTACACATACTGCTCTCTCTGTTCACATACGGTCCTGCTATCAGCCAATTTTGGACATCTATCACGGCAGCTGGACAGGTACAAGTTCTCGTCTCACTCCAAGCAAGCTGCAAGATTCTAAAGGGCAGTACACTGCACCTTTTACTCTTCTACCGATTTATCAACAGTGTCATCTCTTAGGAAAGCGACCCCAAATGTACTGCAGTTGGAGTCTATAGGACAAGTAGTAGGAAGTGGCAAACAATAAAAATAGCTGACGGTTAGGACTCTTACCAGATTACCTTCAAGGTACCTACTATGACACTTTGTCTCTTTGAAACATCAATACTAACTAGGGTGAAGAGAGCTGTGCTTGCTGAGTTACTCCCAGTGCAATTGTGTACAACTAAACTTACTGTTACCAGTACTAAAGCTCAAGCAATTAAGTCATTAAGAGTTAATACTGCAGGAAACATCAATATTATAGGATCCATACCTGATTTCATGCATAAAAACGTGCGTAGTTTAGAGCTTTCCATGTAACTTCATGATTACATTAGGATTTCATAGATTATCCGCGCTTTCACCCATTTTAAAATTTTTCTTTCCAGAGGTGTGCTCACTAAGCAACATCCAAGAACATTCATGACTAATATTACACCAGGAACACCAACCTCAGGCTCTAAAAACAAGTGGCAATGTGAAGTCAGACCATCTCTTCCAGCACGCCCGGTCTCCTGGACATAGTTCTCAAAGCTCTTTGGCATGTTGTAATGAATGACAGCTCTAATGTCAGCTTTGTCGATTCCCATGCCGAATGCGACAGTCGCTACGACTACACGGAGTTTGCCTGCAAATAAACATGTATTTACCATTAATTTAGTGTCATGCCATATTTTGCAGTGGTGTCTGGAGCCTTACCAGTCATAAACTTTTTCTGCACTGAGCGCCGTCTGAATGGCGTCATTCCTGCATGGTAGGCTTCTGCGTCCCATGCTAGGCAGGATCGTCTGCTTTTAGCTGTGGAAAAAAGAAAAGCATAAAGCGAGGCTTTAAAAAATAGTGAGCAGCACACAGTGACACAATAGTAAGGATGCTACGGAACATTTTTATTTTTTTACCCTTGCAAGTATCCTCTTGGTCAACTTCCTTTGCAATATGTTGTAAACTAGTTCGAATTAATGAAGCCAGCCGCTCTGTCTCCTCCCTTCGTGTGCAGTAAACTATGATGCTTTCACAGCTTCCAAACCTTGTTCCCTTTAGAAGCTCAATAAGAGCCTGCATGGAGGTTGAAGAAAAAAGTAATGGCATAGTGTTAGAGCGAACCAATCTTCACACTAGACCACGAAAGACTTCTGTGAAGGTCAAGCATAAGTAGAAAAACAGAATAATGTTTGCCATTAAATAGATGTAGATGTAGGTGTGGATGAATTTAAGTGAACCAGAAGGACATTTCTAAACATTAAGCACAAGTAAACTGAGGACAAAAAAAAAAGAAATGGCAGCATTACCACGTACACAGACACCAAATTTTGCAACTTTTGAAGTATTGCAGATATTTTTATTTTTCATAATTTTTTAAAGCATTCAGCAATACCAAGTTAATTTGGTGATTAGTAACTTAATGTCAGCTTCCTCCTTTTTATGATGCATGAAAAAAAAGTAAGTCAACAGTTTGCATGCACTGTTAACTCTTTTCAAGATACTGTAGCCTAAGCGTGTCACATTTGGCAACATGCTGAGGAACAGCTAAAAGAAAGCTTTTTAGTATAGCACACACACATTCTCATCATCATAAAAGCAAACATGGACTTTACATTCACGGTATTTTGTGCATAAATTTAGCACAATCACTTGAGGGGTAGAGACACCAAATTTTTCATAAAGTACTTTCGCTTTTGAATGATGTGCAAGACATTAGTAAACATGAATCACCACGTAACATTCCCCTGACTTCTAATTGAATTTATTCTTACATGCAGTTTTGTTTTCAGTTTCAGCAGACAAGAGATAGCTGCGACGCCACAAGTGAGCACCAGATCACGTGAGGCATACAAAAATGAAATATAATAGCTCATCGTTCACTTGCTGCCAATCCGGCTTTTGGAGCAGTTTAGTGTACGAGCTTGAATGAATTAAAACGACAAAGAAGCAGTTATACCACAGTTTTTGTATGCTTCACGTGATCTCTTGCTCACTTATGTCGTCACAATCATCGTCTGGTAACTGAAACTGAAACTACAGAGGAAAAAAATTAAATTACAAATTATTTATTGAGCGATGACATATTACATGGGGTAATCCATGTGTGCTAATTCATGTGTGCATCCATGTGTGCATCATTCCACAGAAAAAGCACACCTAAAAAAATTTCAAGTCTCTACTCCTTTATGCATGCAAAGCGGGGTGTGCAACTATTTCTGGGCTTTCTTTGCTCCTGCATAAACATGTGGTTAATAAGTCAACCCTTTTCATATCGGTAAACGATACATCAAAACAATCTTTAATCAGAGGCAGGCTTAGGCACTTCTTTTATGAGGAAACCATGCAAAGCCCCAATTTTCAAAGAAGAAAGGCTACTCGACCAAGTGAGAGAGAGAGAAAAACCCTGAAGAGGGCATGGAAGGAGAGGAGCATGGTGAAACTAGTTGATTGTGATGGCTGGAACTCTGCTACTACTGAGTATTCTAAAAAATTCTTTGCAGCCACATGTTCTAGAGACAATTCCTCACTACTGCTGGGGTATAATTATATATTCGGCCAGAAGGTGGTCAGAGGCCCTTTAAGCAATAAGAGCCTTACACAATCCATCATGGAATACCCTTGCTAAGCACTTATGTCTTTCTGAAACTCTGGCAAAGAAAAAGCTAAACAAAAGCCAGTCTGGGCATGTGCTGCAAAGGATACTGGCCACAAGAACAGAGACTTGATTAGATGCACTAGATTACTGAAAGCGCAATGATGCGCCAAACTCTTCTGACACTTAAATGTTCAATACTCACCTCATCACGGTACTGGTCTTCTGAAACTGATAAAATCAGGTTCTCTGGCACTGACGGTGCCCCAATGATACCCGCAGTGACGTCATCAATTTGCAAGTGCTCCGCTATGCTCAAACACGTGCTCGTAGTGGCAGTTGCTGTTAGTGCAAGGATGCAGTGAACCTTCAGCTGCATTGTCAGGACCTGTAGGAATGCTCACTGTTGGCATCTTGTTTTCTTTTCATTAAAAGTTTTGTAGAGCACATGTCATCAAGTTAGTAGACCAAACACTATACTTCGTTTCGTACATAGCAGTCAACGCTGCCACAGCTAGCGAGCCTGTTCGCACAGGGTAAGTCCGTGCCCAAACGGTAGTGTATCATACAACCAAAGTGAACACTGGCATATTTCCTTGCAACAAATCTTAAGCACCGTGACTAGTAACCTCCTGCACTTCATTTTACCACTTGTCACGTTTTCGTGCTGTGAATCATTGAGACTTCGAGAAATAAGAATGACATGTGGCAGTATGATATGCAGTTAGTAGGGCAAATCACTCTGACTTCACCTGCGCCTAAAAAGTAGTTCACACTCACTGAAAATTACAGCCACAGGGCCCTAACACTGACCACCTCACAGCTTCGGCCGTGATTCCCAATGCTAGTACTTCATTTTATACCATCATTTGTTGTGAAAGCACTCACTGAGGCTTCAAGAAGAACGAATGATACGAGCCAGAGTAATATGGTTTCGCAGGCACACTACTTTCACAGCCTCCACTGCGTTGACTGCTACGTATGAAACGAGTGTAGCGCAATGCACTGAGGAAAATATCCGCCCAAATGCGAAAACACAACTCCTGGATATTCTTCACTTCTCGCATTGGTGCTCTCACAATGGGGCAGTCCGACCATTTTTTCATTTGACACCGTTGACTCTCAAATCACTTACAATTTTGTGAGATATACTGCTGTCTGAAGCATTCACCACAAACTTCAATTCATGAGACTAACTAATCTCTGGCTATAAAAAATTGCCATTACTACAAAAAATTGCAAAAGCATGTAGCAAAGATCACCATCTGAACTCCAAAAAAAAACAGCACACAGTTACCAGTTTGAGACGCAAATGATCCAGTGTGAGGATCATTTAAGCCACAGCTGCGGTGGCCTAGTGGTTAAAAAAAATTGATCTTGAGTAAAGGACAGGTAAGGCATAGTAAATGTTTCACATCTCAGAGGCCACCACAACTGTGCGTGAAGGAAGAGTGGAAGAAGATAGAGAGGAAGGGGCACAGCAGTGGAGGGCTCCGGATTAATTCCGATCACCTGGGGTTCTCTAACATGCACTGACATTGCACAGCACACTGGCACTTTTTCCGTTTCACCTGCATCGAAACACAGCTGCCCCGGCCGGGATTGAATTTGGTGCTTCCAGCAAAGTACCATATTTTCCGGTGTATAAGACGTGGCTTTTTTTCAAAGATCTTGCTGGTGCGTCCTGCACAAGGGTGCGTCTTATACGCGAATTTTTCTTTTTTTTTAGCGAGTTCAGAAATTACTCAGGTTCAAGCTTTTCTCACTGAAAAAGTATCACTGTCAATAATGCGGTTGTAACACGGTTAATACTTGGTCAAATGTTTAGGGGAATCCCCCAAGGTGGAGTACCAGTGGTCCCGGGTTGAAACCTCGGACCAGGACGAATTTTTCTTTAACTGCGAGGTTTCTGAGAAAGCTGTATAGCTTTCTTTTGTAGCCGTATGGCTGCACTTGGGTGGACGTCAATGAGTAATTACTCCCTTATTACGGTTAATACTTCAATACCGGGAACGCCGTGCACAACTTTTTTAGGTGAACATTATCATGAAATGACGGGAATGACGACTTTTGGGATCACAAACACATCGCCGTTT
The DNA here is from genome assembly GCF_055824585.1 of Amblyomma mixtum. NCBI lineage: Eukaryota > Metazoa > Arthropoda > Arachnida > Ixodida > Ixodidae > Amblyomma > Amblyomma mixtum. The sequence goes on along the minus strand of NC_143014.1, from coordinate 90,879,121 downwards.
CAGAGGCCCCAAGCAAAAGTAATGTGAAATGCCAAAAGATGGCAACAATCACGCTTCTCGCCACTGTCAAGACAAGCCAAGACAAGCCGGCGTTCTTTTTTAGTGACCCTTTGCAACTTTGTTTGCTCCCGAGTACGTAGTGCGAAGAGAATGTTTCAGCTACGTTGCCTCCAGAAATGGCGAACTTTCTGATAGTGCATTCAAAGATAAAGACTTTGAAGGTTTTCAGTAAAAAAAAATGTTATGAACAAAAGGAGAGTTCTTTCATTTTTCTTTCTTTTTTGCTATACCCGTGAGCGGGTATGACGCGAGTGTTGCCTTTTCCGATCACTCTCACAGGTACGATGCATTTCGCAATGGTCGCGCAAGCGTGTTTAATTAAGCCTCACTAGCCTAACTGGTTAAACTGGGGTGCGTCTTATATACCAACTTTTTCAATGACAGCCTGCATATATGGGGGGTGCGTCTTATACAAGGCTGCATCTTATACACTGGAAAATACGGTAGCTGAGTGCCCAACCACTGAGCCACCGTGGCGGGTAGCGGATAGAGCATCTGCATCGTATTTGGGAGGTACAGTCACGGGCAAAAGTAAGGGCCCCCCCTCATCTTCAGAAGCAATTGCCGCTTTGCATGGGCACACTACCTGACGAAGCCCTCCTGTCGTCAAGACCGGCACACGGGGCCAGTCTCTACAGCAATTCGTCAGGTGGTGTGCCTGAGCCATAGAGTTTCTTACTATTACCTAGAGGGAAAGCTGGCAAGCCGTCTATGGGAGTTTGCATGGAGACCCCACGTGACCACCTCAGCCACCATGGGCGCTCAAAGCATCATGGGGCGGTGAGCTACTTGTTGCGGAACTGCAACTTTTGGCCAAAAAATAATAAAAAAATAAAGCTGTTTGATAGCTACAAACGTCCTAACATTCAATATCTTGTCTAATGATTGCAACAAACGAGCAGAAAAGCATTTAAGTGCAAAGTTTGCCCAAAATAAGAGACGACTCGCTCTCCTATTGGCCAAGCAATGAACACTATAAGAACTAATATTTCGTAATTAACAAGCGCACTTTTAAAATTAAATATGTTTTCAAAAAAAATGTTGTTGCTTAGATACTTTAAGAGGTTTTTTAATGGCATTTCAGAAGAGTAAAACCTTTTATTGGCGTCGTGTGTCGTCGCGTTTTCACTACTATGGTTTTTGCACACTGCGGTCGCGCGAAAGTCGTCTGCGCACACACGAACAACGTTTTTGAAATGAAACGTCTGAGTAGTACCACTCTGTGTTCCCGAAAAACTACGACTGTTCCGCAACAAGTAGCTCACCGCCCCATGATGCTTTGGGCGTCCACGGTGGCTGAAGGGCAGCGCCGCCAGCTTTCCCTCTAGGTAATAGTAAGAAACTCTATGGCCTGAGCGGAGTAGGGTGCCTCCATGAACCTGGATCGAGGCACCCTAGAGCGGCAAGCTTCGGAAAATGAGGGGAGATTTTTATTTTTGTCCACGACAATACATTTTTACCGGTGGGCACCCGATGGTGCAGTTTCACCCGCAGGTGCCTGGCGGTGAGCTAGCGGATGTCGACACCAATGGTGCAGAGCCGAGGAAAGGGCGAAGAACAGCTAATGCTGTAACCATTAGGCCACCGGGCACCCGGCCTGGAGGGCTACGCAGACGGCATCGCCGACGCCACATTTCTGAAGAACAAGCTAAGAACAGCGAATGCTGTAAGACTCACCGGCAGCTACCACACCTGTGTAATGCGAAATTAGACATCTTTAGCATACTGAGTACCACACTACTGTTACCGGAGTGCCGACAGCCTGTGCGTTGTCAGTGTGCATGCGCAGGTCACCTTAAGGGCGCCAGATACATACCGAACAGCTGCGCATGCGCCTGCCTCGTTGGGACCTATCAGCATGTGCACACTGGCGGTGGGCAGGCTCCTGGTATTCAGGTAACGGTGAGGGCAAAACGGAGCACGGTATGCTAAAGATGTCTGTTATGCGACAGTAGTTTGCGGTGGTGAACATATTAAATTATTTGCACTCTTTTCTCCTGGTTGTGAGCTTCTTGGTGTTGCTTGATGGTTGCTTTGTTATCAACCGTAGCACGGCCACTCACACCTCGCCATGCGTGAACGTTGCAAGCACTAATTCGTGCTGGTGAGCAAAGAGGGTGCCCCAAACCTGTGACGAGTAGTGACGCGCGATCACGGTGTGAACGGAGAATTACAGGGCAAGCTATGCTGTAGCAATTACCAAAAAGCGACTAAGTGGTTGACCACTGTGCGCCAGGCCTGACCCTCAGTTACTGTACAGCGACAGTCAATGTGCTCATTTTCTTTTTTTTTTTCATTCTCTGCTCTTGCTCTTTCAACCTCTTTTGCTATAATTTGACATTTCCCCTACTTTGCACTTCTGCTGCTATCCACACATTGTAAAAGGCTGGACATTACTAGACCATCACTAGTGGCAAATGGAGCAAGCGCTGGTCCGTGGCGATGCGCATAGAGAATGCCATGGATCCATCACGAATCAAGTGCCTCGATACAGTTTTCCTTCATAAAGGAAGCAGCATTGAGACACCCTAGTATCGAAGAGAGTCAATGGATATCATAAGTGCCACCGCACAGCATTCCTCCACAGAAATGTAGTCTGTAGTTAAAACTTTTCTTGTTACCCAAACAAGAAGCTACCGCCGCACAGAATTTCTCCACAAAAAAGTAGTTCGCAGTTAAAACTTTTCTTGTTACTTAAACAAGAAGCTAATCATCACACACACACAAAAAAAATTATACGCTCTAGAATTCTGAAACCTTGCTTGCTTAATATAGTCAAACATTAAAAATCTGATTTCGTTTGCTGTTGCGGGTGGCCAACGGACCAATACAGGAAGCTGCGGACTGTGGCTCAGTGTTAACTGCTGTTTTTTTTAAATTCTATCCTACAATAGACTGCAGCAATGACAAGGCACGGCAACGCGACAGAGCCCTGTTTTATTGCCGGATGGCTGAAGCGCTAGCTTTCTTCTTGAAGGACTAGCCCCATCGTCCGGTGTCCGACGAATGTATGTAGTGCTGTGATCTTAAAGAAATAAATAAAGACCTCCCACACTTAGAGCCGTGAGCGGGATTCGAACCCACGCCAGCGCGAACAGAACAGTTTCGCTGGCCGCTGCTTTAGACCACTCGGCCATTGCTGCATTTTTTATTGCGAAAGCAATACTACGCTAGGTTTTGAGCCGTCAGCGCGGTCCCGGCGGTAACCATGTTTGACCTTTAGACGACCCCCGTAGTGACGTCACACCGAGCGGAGGAAAAACTGGAGACCAGCTCGGCTTGTCGGCGCGGTCCCAGGGTAACCACGGCGCTCTGACATAGACAGCGTTGCAGACAGCATTGATTTCGAGGAAAGGAAAGGCGCCTTACCAACTCTGTGGTTTAGTGGACGCCTCAATAGCACTTTAAGCTAATTCCGGCGTTCATTGATGTGCTCTGACATAGACAGCATTGTAGACTGCGTTGATTTGGAGGAAAGGAAAGGTGCCTTACCAACTCTGTGGTTTAGTGGACACCTCAATAACACTTTAAGCTAATTCCAGCGTTCATTGATGCGCTCTGACAGCGTTGTAGACTGCGTTGATTTGGAGGAAAGGAAAGGCGCCTTACCAACTCTGTGGTTTAGTGGACACCTCAATAGCACTTTAAGCTAATTCCGGCGTTCCGTGCAGCACTTACGCTTTCGCCTTTCACTACTTTAGTTGCTAAAGTTGCTCGTAATTTGCTTTCGCAACCTTCCGGGCTTAACCAAGCTAAGCCTCTGCCAATTTTTTTTCTTTATTGCCTGTTTCGACAGTTTACAATAGGTCACAAACAGATTATGTTCTGCACTGCACTCTCAAATGTCAGGAGCAGAAATGCAGTTTGCTCACATGAGACACTCAGAACCACTTCAAGGAACATAATTGTCCCATCAGACTGATAACTTCGTCTCTAAAAGATAGGTTTGGTTTATTGGGGTTTAAGGTCCCAAAGCAACTCAGGCTATGAGCGACGCCGTAGTGAAGGGCTCCAGAAATTTCGACCACCTGAGATTCTTTAACATGCACTGACATCGCACAGCACACGAGCCTCTAGAATTCGCCTTCATCGAAATTCGGCTGCCATGGCTGGGATCGAACCCGCGTCTTTCAGGTCAGCAGCCGAGCGCTGTAACCACTGAGTCACCGCGGCGGGGCAAAAAGATAGCTTCTTGAACACTTCGTGCAGCTTAAATACATTTGCTTTGAAGTAATCGCGGACAGACCGCACATCTTCATCGCAGTGTTGTACAGCCACCCTGCTTCACCAAATACTGTGCATGCCAAGAAGGAAGAATACATTGTACTTATAAAGATCCAGCTTAACGGCCAAGAATTTTGTTCCATACGGCGTCAAGGGTAAGTCTTCATTTCTGCTGGGGCACATCCCAAAAGAGCAGCGCATCCCAGCAATCAATCGCAGACTACCATGATGCGTGCTAAGCTGCCAGGCTCTCCCACTGTGCTCGCACCACAAGCACTAGTTAGCACAGAAATGCATGGCGTGGCACTAGTTTGCGTCTTAAAGGTATCCGGAGCTGTTCACAGGTGGTTGTGCTAGTGATTAGCTTTATGCGGTGTTACATTTTAAATGCATGAATCTAGGACCTTCCACTACGCATAACAGATGCAAAGTGACAGCAAAAGAAAGCATACAGAAGCAAAGGGGCGATAATGCTAATGCACTGTTGTCTCATAATGTGGATTGCACGATCTTTTTTGCACTGATGCAACATCTTGGCTAGGAGGAGACAGGAACTGTTACCATCCGTTCTAAATGGAAAAGACACACCATCATTTTCGGTAGCGCCGCTTCCTTTTCCTTCTCTCACCCCTTTGTGTTGCGCCACCAGCAACGCCACAGATCCGCGAATCATGCCCTTAACTGTTGTTGCAGTAAAATCCGACAAGGGGGGACATATATAGGCAACGGTCCCTTTCCACTCCCTGAGGCAAGTGAACCGCAAATTTTAGTTGCTGCTGGCCTCGACCGTCCAGCTTCTTGAGGTTCTGGTAGCCCACCAGAGTCCACTCAAACACCAAAGGCCCCCGATGAGCACGTAAGAGACCATAGTATGGGCTGAAACTACCCTGCACTTTGACCATTTTGTCGCGATAAGGGGGTGCACCCTCACTACGTTGGGGTGTGCTATCTGCAGGACCAGATGGTAAGTTTCGTGCTAGAAAAAGCCAACCGCCCTTACCCTAGCAGGTGCTTAACCAGTTGGGGCAGCGGAGCCTTGCCGTGGACGATTACGAGCTCACTGGGGGCGTTCGGAGTAGGAGTGGGCTCTCTGGTGAGCTACGAGTACGACAGCGCTAAGTGGGTTGGTCGGAGCACGGGGGATCAATAGACCTTATGCAAAATTGCTGCCATCTATCGGAGAAAAGAAGAACCAGTGGAAAGTCACCATGTTGGAGGATGACTGAAGCTCGTTCTGCCTCTGCTCTCTGGATTCAGGCGTGCCCTGCGTTAGCTTCCTTACTGCTGTGCTGGCTCGAAAATTTTATTTCCTGTCACTTGAGCCTGTAAACATGACTGAATGGTCAGTCGACCTGTTTCTGCTGCCCAAGTTTCCAAGTGACTTCGCATACACTTACTACGCATCCAAAACACTTTCCGAACACCACCGGGTACGGAGCTACAAGTTTTTCACGGAGTCCAACGTCAGTTTGCCAACGCTGAACACCAAGAAATGTATGAAGCAAGTGTAATTTTCATTTACGGCTAAAATGTGCGCATTTCGGTCTAGTTTGAGTCAGTTCTTATTTGGTTCGATACTTTTTGCAAACGGGCGTGCCGCTTGAATTGCTGTTGTTGTGGTAGCGTTTTCTGTGTGTTGCATCGGCGCCGAAAGCAAACGATAGTGAACTTAACGCTCATGTTGGTAGTGTCGAAAAAGTGGCCTCTCAACATGCGACGCTTTTCATTTTCCTTGAAAAGCTCACACAGCATTTGTTTGTTTGCCCTAGTGCTCGTGCCCCAGAGCCCCTAGTGCCCTAGACAGAGAGAGAAAACACTTTATTATTGTTACCGGGCGCATAGACCCCTAGGTCCCCGCACGACCCCACTACACAAGTGTTTACCATTCTTGGACTATCGCGGTTAAAAACACGTAGGCCGTGAATGCAGCAGTGTCTATGGTTTTACCCCGACGAGCAAGCAGTTGTGCACTGAGATTTTTGGAGGATTCTACACGTGTTATGCATTCCCGCTACTAGTTGGACCTATGGTACCGCTTGAGCGGCTTTCTTTACGGTCCTTCCTTTTTTACACAACACACAGTTTTGTGGAAACCGGCCGTTAAAGTGAAATCGCTACATGCATACAAGCCGTTGCTTTACAAAATAAGCACCTTTCCCTAGTCTAATAGAAACGATTGACTGACTTGCAGAGCGCAAACGTTCTGTGCCACGGGCACTTGACCCTTGCTAGTGTTTCCGTCGAAACAAATATTCGCACTAAAAACTAACGTGTGTAACCGCTGCGTTGGATAACGCTAGAAGTGATGGTTCTCACAAAGCGCGTCCCGTACCACTGAACAGCTGATCACGATTACTCTCTTGCGAGGCCGATAATCGCAGCACTTCACGGGAAATCGCAGGAGAAAAACAGCTTTTGTGTGATATTTTTTTCATGCCTATAAAGCTTATTTCTAATTTTATTTGCTACATGGCGATAACGGAATGTGTTTCGCGATGTCTCGACATGTAGTGACGGCTCTGCAACATTTGTGCCGCAGATGTCGGGGATCGCAGTCAAAAAATAGAAATGCGCTCAAATCAAGCCCTCTTGACTTTTTTCTCAGGGCCGCCGCGGTGGCTCAGTGGTTATGGTGCTAGGCTGCTGACCCGAAAGACGCGGGTTCGATCCCGGCCGCGACGGTTGAATTTCTTTGGAGGAGAAATTCTAGAGGCCCGTGTACTGTGCGATGTCAGTGCACGTTAAAGAACCCCAGGTGGTCGAAATTTCCGGAGCCCTTCACTACGGCGTCTCTCATAGCCTGAGTTGCTTTGGGACGTTAAACCCATAAACCAAACCAAACCTTTTTTCTCTGGGCGTCTTTGTGACCCTTCCGCATACAGCAAGGCACTAGGCAATATGTGGGCATATTGAGGACGGTGAAACTCGAGCGCGCGCGACGAGCGTGTACCAGTACGTGCTGTGAATCCGGTGGCTATCCTCCAACATGGCGGATCGCGCACGGCGACTGCTAGATGGCAGCGCATTTCGCATAAGTTTTAGTTGGGCGTATGCAGTAAGCTTGCGTACCCATCGCTTACTGCGTTGCGTATGCTGTAAATAGTGAAAACAAGATACATTTAGTTGGCCGTGCTATGGCGTCCCTCAGGAGCACATGCAAAAAGTAGCGCCATCTAGTGACAAGACATCAAAGCATATCAATGCTGGGTTGAAGAAATTTTCATCTGTAATTACTGATAACGAGGGTGCATGCATTGAAAACCATTTTTTGTTCCAAGAAAAAACTATGCAAATAGAAGAAAATGTAACAACTCACTAACAGCTACAGGACTGCTGCCCGGTAGTGTTGCTACGAGGAAAACGCACTGCATTTAGTTAGGCCTAAGAGCTTGAAAATCACCAAACTATCTGAAAAACGGGCCAGTTATCGCTTGTACTTCCACGTGAAGGCGAGAGTGTTCAAAATAAAAGCGAACTGCTACCATTTGAGCGAGCTACCGCGTCGAATAATCCAGCGGCGACATGTATTTATTCCGAAGAGGGCGAGCAGGGCACCGCCATCTTTTCAGTGCATCCCGTTTTAACCTTCAAGTAACAGCGCAAAAACACAGACGGTACACATAGAACGAGAACACACAACGAGCACTTGTTGAACACACACCAGCGCTCGTCGTGTGTTCTCGTCCTATGTGTCCCGTCTATGTTTTTGCACTGTTACTTGAAGATGAATAACCAACAAGCCCAAGCTGCTGTTCCGTTTTAATGTGCCCATAGCGCGCACATGCTATGGCATAGAGAAAGGAAACAACTCAGGAGAGGCGGTTACGTCACATTTTTTGAAGCCGCGCAACGAGGGCGGCGGTGAATGTGCAAGCAGCCCGGGCTCCTACACCCCCGCTACTTGGCCGCCGTCTCGGCGCGCTTGCGCATGCGCAGCAGACAATAGAGAGTTTTAGAATAGAATCGGGGCGAATAGGGTGACCCTATCCGCAGGCGCTTGGCGTTAGGGAAATGGGTTCACGTTTTCTGTCTAAGTCGCTTTGCGTTGCTTGAAGGCAGAGCCATGATGGCGAGATATAGAAGCTTTCAGAACAAATAAGTTAAGATATATGCTGTATTTTTTCATTGTGTAAATAGAACGACACATAAACTGTTGTAGCTACCAATTACTAAGTAAATGTGAAAAAATGATACAAATATTTTTTTATAATGCGGACATGTTCAATCCGAGCCAAGACTATCCACACAGGAAGTTGCCATCGCTAACAGCCGATTGCCTCAGCGAGCGTTCCTTGCTTTGTTTTTGTGCATAAGTTCTACGCTCGCTTTGGCGCTAGCTGTGCAAGAAATGTTTTTCACATTTTTTTGTTTGCCATGTGCAGCGTCATCTCGGGCAAAACCCGCAGTGGTAACTCTCGCAAATGTAATTATTTTCAGTTTTGTTTACGTCCGCGCGAGTTAAATATACTGCGTAAATAAGAAAAGTGTTACCGGGATGCCAATTCTTTGTGACCCCCTTTTGGTACCGAAATTACAAACCTGTTTGTGGAGATCAGTAGTTCGAACCTCCCGCGCTTTCTGACGTCATCGACGCGTACCCGCTGAGCCTAGCAGCTCTGTAAACACGGAGGCAATCTGAAAATTTTGCGTGTTTTATCGTTAAAATTTTGTGGTCCAGGCAACTTCAGCTTAAACGAAAGCTTCGTGCGCCTTTAGTTTGCCGTGAGTGCGAGTCAGAGTAGCGGCAACGACGAATTGGTGATGAAGCGAAAGGCCCCGCTTCGACGGGCGCCGCCATGTTGACCGAGCGTAAAGCGGCGTCGGGGCGCGTGCTATTTCGCCGATTTAGCGTTCGTGTCGCCCGCTCACCCAAACACCCAAGGGCCGGTAGCGTTCTGCACATGCGCAGTAGCAAAGCGATAGGATGACCCTCTCTAATGTGCAGACGACGCCGCTGCGCCCAGTGTTACCATTGGCTGCGCCGTCGGCCAGACTCCAAGTAGTCCTTGCGAATGCGCGTGCCGGCAAATTTTTTTGGGATGCAGCTCGGATAGCGAGCGCCTCTCCTGAGCTTTCCTTCCTCCCTGCGCTATGGTTTGTAGCGTGCGTACGCCCGCAAGACGCTGCGAGATACGTAGCGTTCTGCGCATACGCATTCGTTGCCCACAGAGTCGCTTAGTACGCTAGCTCACTGCGTACGTCCAGCTAAAAGTGTCTAATAGACACCTTTAGCATACAGTGTTACCGTTACCGGAGTACTGGGAGCATAGAGTTTCTTACTGTTACCTAGAGGGAAAGCTGGCGGCGCTGCACTTAAGCCACCATGGACACTCAAAGCATCATGGGCTACTTGTTGCGGGACAGTCGGATTTTTTCGGGAACACAGAATGGCGCTACTGAGATGTTTGATTCCGAAAATGCTGTTCTCCGTGTGTGCGCGCGCATACGTGTTGCTTCAGAGAAGAGCTGTCAAATGGCGCGCCCCGCGAGCAGACTTTGGCGCGAACGTACTGTGCAAACGCCATAGCAGCGAAAACGCAACAGCACACGACGCAATAAAAGGTTCCTCTCTTCCGAAATGCCATAAAAACCCTCTTAAGGGAACAGGGTGGGCAAAATTTCCGAAAAAAATCGATTTTTTGTTTTTGTGTAATTTAAAATCTCTTCTTTCCTTAACATAGCCCAGTCTTTCATTTGCGCGCACGCGAAATATTTACCTCAAAATCAACATTTTTCGAAACCTAGGCAGCATCCAGCCACGCCCCCTTTGACACATGCTCGGAATCTGTGCCTTTCCTAAGCTAAAAAAAAAAAAATTTTCAGCGCCTATTTTTTGTGACGTTTAGCTGAATGGCAGTCACTCATCTGGCAACAGTGAAAACCTAGCTAGCATACTTCACTTAGCCAAACGAATCCTAAGACGCAGCTGGATTACTCGCAACGCGCGGCATTTTGCTCGTGTTTCGGCGTGTTTTCGCGGGCATACGAGTTTGTTTATACCTTTGTGCTGGTTATTTAGCGGTAATGCAATGACAAAGCCAAAGAAGTGTTTTAAAAAACGTCTCTTCTACGGAAACCGGCATAAGTCGATCTCCAATGACGCCAATAGACCTTTCCACAAATTGCAGCGCCGCGCCATCCCCTAGCGGATCCGCGCAAAGCATGACGGGAGAAAGGAGCGATCGCCTCCCGCGTCGGCTGCTGTCAAGCGTGTTGCTGTGTTGTGCCGCCGTGTTCAGGCGTTGTGCGTCTTCTCGTGCGCGTTGTTTGTTGCCTCTTAGCAAATGTTGCAGCGCACTGCTCTGGTGGTTATCTGCTAGTCTTTCTGCAATTCTGTGGGGACTTTTTTAGACATTCGATATGTCTGCAAAGGATCGCGGTGGCGGTCAAACGTGCTACGTGCCGCGGCCATCACGTGCGCGTGTGCATCGAAGCTTTCGCACTCGGCGGAACGCTTGAAGAACCTAAAGGCAAGTGACAGTGACTGCGGTTATGGCCTGATTGACATTGACCTTCTCTCGTGTGCCGTTGCCGAAAGCTGTGCGTGTAAAGCGTGCGGTGGCGACATTCAGCTTGTTGAAGACGCTGCACGAAAACGAGTTGCTTGCACGTTTTCCCTGCAGTGTGTAAAGTGCTCCTCAGCGCACCGGTTCGAGACATCGAGACGGACAACATCGGGCCTTTAGGAAGTCAATGTGAGGATTGTTTATGCATATTGCGATGCATAGGAAAAGGAGCAGCTGCCGGGACTACGTTGTGTGCGATGCTCAACTTGCCAAAACCACCCACAAAATTTTCGCAGTACAATGATGAACTATTGAATCATGTTACCGCCGCCGCGGAAAGATCAATGGAATGCGCAGCTAAAGAAGCAACGGACCTCAATGACGGAGATACTGATATCGCTGTTGCTCTTGACGGAAGCTGGCAGAAGTGAGGGCACACCTCAAATAATGGCATAGTGTCCGCAACCAGTGTTGACTCTGGCAAGGTCATTGATGTGGAAGTAATGACGAAACATTGCGCAATGTGCATATCGAAAGCCACCTCTCGTGCCGACCTAGACAAGCATCATTGCCAACGGAACTATTAAGGTTCAAGTGGAGGGATGGAGACCGAAGGAGCTTTGCGTATATTTCAAAGGAGCAAGCAACTACACGGTGTTCGGTACCCTAAGTATTTAGGAGACGGGGACAGCAAAGGCTTCCTTGCTGTGCAAGCAGCAAAGCCATATGGAGACCATGTTGAAGTTTCAAAGCTAGAGTGCATTGGCCACGTTCAAAAAAGGATGGGGACCCGGTTGCGAAGACTCAAAAAAGAAAACAAAGGAAACAAGCTGCCCGACGGAAAAGTTATCTCTGGCCGAGGACGCTTGACTGATACAGTGATCAACAAACTTCAGACATATTATGGCTTGGCCATTAGGAGACATGTTGGGAGCTTGGACGACATGCGGAAGGCCGTATGGGCCACCTATTTTCATATGGCCTCCACTGATGCTCATCCTTCCCATGGCCTGTGTCCAAAGGGTCCTGACACGTGGTGCCGATTCAACAAGAGCGAGATGAATGGAGAACCTTACATCCACAAGGATTCCCTCCCGGCAGCGGTCCTTGAAGCAGTGAAGCCGGTGTTGCAGCAGCTCTCAAAGCCTGAGCTTCTCCGGAAATGTCTCCATGGAAAAACACAGAACGCGAATGAGGCGTTCAACAACGCTGTATGGGAGCGTGCTCCGAAAAATGTGTTTCTTGGTCTCAAGACGCTGAAAATAGCGACAATGGATGCTGTGCTAACTTTCAATGATGGCAGCATTGCTCGAGCCGAGATTCTGAGGTCATTCGGAGTTTCTCCAGGACGGTTTACAGTCCAATGGTTGCGCGAAGCTGACCGGCGGCGACTGTACTTTGCAGAGAGGGCTACACGACTGGTCACTAAGGAGGCCCGGAAAACAAGGCAGCTAGCGCAGAAAAGAAGTGTTGATGATGGAGGTCCCCTCTACCAGGCTAGTGGCTATTGAAAAAATGCGTGAGAATTTGTTTCTATAGTCCTATATTGCAATAAAGCTCTTTCTTCCACTTCAAAGCCAACTATCTCAAAACACCAAATTTTGCTGCATTTGACCCTTTTTTTAAGAAACTACAGGCGCAAGGGAGATAAAATTTTCCAGACATTGAGCAAACATTACAGATAGTCTACTGAACTAGGATAATAAATATTATTGCAGACGATTTTTATTTACAGGCTATTTACTGCAGATTATGGCTCTAAAATTTGGTGGGTCCAGTAAAGAAAAGATAACAAAAAAAACTAACCTTTAAAAAGAAATTATCCTACTTCAGTAACACTACCTAACATTGCTGATTACAATGCCACCAATGTTAATGTTCTAACCCCAGCAGATCATGAGAAAAAGGGTCACGAACATAGCCTAAAATGCATGGCAAGAATAGGACCTACCCTGTCCCCTTTTAAAGTGCTGACGCAACATTTTTTTAAATATAATTATTTTTAAAAGTGCGCCCGTTAAGTACAAAATATTATCTGTAGTGTTCAATACCTGGCCAATAGGAGAGCTAGCCTCTTTTATTTTGGGCAAACTTTGCCCTCACATGCTTTTCTGCTCGTTTGTTGCAATTTATAGACAGGGTATTGAATGTTAGGGCATTCTTGATCATCGAACAACGTCTATTTTTGCAGTATTTTTTGGTCAAAAGTTGCGGTTCTGCAGTCGGTAGCTTACTGGCCCATGATGCTTTGAGCGCCCATGGTGGCTGAAGTGGTCTTGAGGGAGCTCCATGCACGGCCACCTGAATCGGCGCGCGCGGCTGTGTTCCATGCAAACTCCCAGAGACGGGGCGCCAGCTTTCCGGAACTCTATGATCGGGAGCCCGCGCGCCGTCAGTGCGTGTGCACTGGCGGTGGGCGGGCTCCCGGTACTCCGGTAACAGTAACACGGTACGCGGTAAGGTATACGTATCTATTACGAGCTCAGCCGGGAACCATCGAGTTAGCAAGGGCTCTCAGGTGGGCTACAAGTACCACAAGCTAAACCGGACGGTAAAGGCCAGCACTTTCCCGTACCCCAGACTCCTCGCTTGACCTTGCTCCCGGCACATCTAATGTCTAAAAGCTGCAGTCCAGTATCACCACAAAACGAAAATTGTCAGTTTTAACTTGGTTAAACCTATTATAGTGCGAAAGCATTTCCAAATCGCCAAGGTCAAATTCTACCAATGGTAAATTGGTTTTTGAGGAAAGGAAATGGCGCAGTATCTGGCTCACATATCTCGGCGGACACCTGAACCACGCCGTAAGGGAAGGGAGGAAGGTAGGAGTGAAAGAAGAAAGAGGTGCCGTAGTGGAGGTCTCTGGATTAATTTCGACCTTTAACGTGCACTGATATCGCACAGCACACGGGCGCCTCTTGCGTTTCGCCTCCATCGAAACGCGGCCGCCGCGGTCGGATTCGAACCCGGGTACTCCGGCTCGGTAGACGAGCGGTTTACCACTGAGCCACCGTTGTGGGTTCTACCAATGGCCCTGGCCAAATCTGGAGGTCGACGTCGTGTCGGGCACGCTCAGTTATGGTTGGAGATCGATTTTGGTCCAAATCGGCCAAGGTCCAATTTCGGGGGCAACCCGAGGTCAAGGTCAAAGACCATGCCACCATGTTGAACCAGGGTGGTCATGGTGAACCTTGTACGTACATATGGTACACCTTACGTAGCTTACAGTGACGCTTTTGCTACGGTAGGCATCGCAAGGCTATTTTAATGTCATCCGAGTAGAGCGATGCCGTAATTTATTCTCTCCACCTGTCGGACTGCGGCTCTCTCTCTCTGTTCATTCACGTTATTAGAGTATAGATGGCGCTACAGCTCAACATTTGTCCCATAATTATCCGTATCACCGATCATCATCACCCTATCACGGCGGTACCTGGTGGAGGTGCCTAGAAGATTCTGTATTCTAGGCACTGTAGCTGAGTGCTTTTGTGGTCAGCAAAGCGCAGCAGCTTCCTTAGAAGAGTAACTTGTTCGGGCCCACAATGCCGCCGAAAAAGAACCCGCTTGCTGTTGCCGAAGCGCCCAGGACACCGCGCAAGAGACGGAATGTCATCGCCAAGCACGAGTGCTTTCTACAGGTGTTCGAGAAGCCGACACAGATATACAGGTATCTGCGAACAAGGCACGTAGCATCGCCAGTCTTTCTTCATAGGACATTAACTTATATGAGTCATCGCATGTCGCGGAACAATAAGAATAGGAAAAATTTCAAAGTCGATAGTCTTCTAGAACGAGTTTATGCACGAGAAGAGGCATCATTCATGTCCCCCAGCCAGATGACATTGACTTTCACGGGGTTCTACGACGGTTCACCAAAGAGGGACATGGTCACAGCGGAAGCTTTCATCTTGAAGATATGCAACAAGGAGCGGGAATTGCCACTGCCTCAGCCTTCCCCTCCATTTACCTGCCACGTGCCCGTGGGAAGCTGCGAGGTGCCGCACAATCCGGAGGGCACTGCGCACGCTAGCGGTGCCTTGACGACTCGCAGGACGGTTATCACAGTACCTAGTAATATCCTTTGCCCAAACGAGCCCGGCCTCGTGGGGTCGTACATGCTACTGTTGCGGGTGAATGCCGGAGGTCAGACATGGTACCGTAGTCAGACCAACGACAATGAACCTGATGAACCACCATTCAAAAAGGCACTGCGCGATGGGTGCAGGCGCGGCCCGGCCTCTCCTGGTGGCAGCGGAAACGATGACAATGACTCGGCGGAGAGTCGCCATTATGTAGGCGAGCTAGTGGTGTACGAGCAGCAGAGGTGCCTTCTCACTGAGGGTGAATACCAGCTAGTGCTCAGGCCCTGGGGACCAAAGGCAGCACTCCCTGCCCGAACAGCATCCTGGGAGAGCCTCAAGCATGCCGAGGGTGCCCTACCAATGGAGGACTTTGAGAAGTGTCCCAAAGTGGCATTCCGACTAGCCTGGGACAAAGCTGATAACTCCACCAGTGATGCTGCAGACTGTGCCTGGACGGCTCGGCCTGTCCTGTCTGCTATGGAACTGAACGTGGCTGAGCCCAGGCCCAAGTACAAGCATAGCAGACGCGATACAAAGATGAAGGCAGGCCAGCAGCTGCAGCACCTACAGCTACAGCAGCAGCAAGAGGGCAACAGGCAAGAGAGCTCCGGGAACGCAGCGAGCCAGCAGCAGCAGCCGTCACAGCAGCAGCCGTCGCAGCAGCAGCAGCACACGCGGGTGGCATACCAGTTCATATTCCAGCGGCGTATGCTAAAGCACACGAAGGCGCGCGCTGACCTGCGTTGCCCCTGGTGCCTGCTGCAGTGCCGTCTGCTGCCTGCCCTCCTCAAGCATCTCCAGCTCTGCCACGGGCGCTTTACCTTCTCCTATGTGCCTCACCCCAAGGGGGCACGCATCGACGTCTCAATCAACGAGTGTTACGACGAATCGTATGCTGGCAACCAACAGCACCTTCACACGCAGATGGGCTATGCCTCTGACCAGGCAGGCCCAGCCCGTCGCACACCTGCCACTGACGTGATGGTCTGCCGACCAAAAAGAACCCCTCTCAGCATTTTAGAATTTATGGAGGAGCAACATGAGCCAGACATTGCACTAGGACACGGCAGGGTCTACTACCGTTCGGGGACTGGTGTACCAATCAGGCCACAGCAGATTGATTATGACAGTGAATCGGAGAGCTATCCAGAGTGGCGACGCATCAAGACCCAGGAGATGATTGATGACTTCACTGATGTCAATGAAGGAGAGAAGGAGCTCATGAAGATGTGGAACTTTCACCTCATGAAACACAGGATCATTGGCAACTGCCACGTTCCGCGTGCCTGCCATATTTTTGTGGAGGAGCAAGGACAAGAGCTGATACGGCGCAACCTGTACCACAACTTTGTTCTGCACATGAGCAACCTATTCGACTTTGGCCTGGTCAGCGCAACAGACGTCTATGAGACGGTTCGTAAACTGCAAACGTTCTGTGAAGTCAAGGACCCCCAATAGTGCCTCCCGGTTTTGTAGACATAGCAGCACTGCTTAGGTTGAAAGCCAGTGAGGAAGAAACAGTGCAGTGTATGACGGAACAGTCTTCATTCAAGCACTGAATTCAGTGCTCCAGTTTCAAGATCAGAAGGAAAGCCTCCCTACTGAAGATCTGGGCGGCGGGGAAGGGATTAGGGAATTCAACAGAAATGACAATACTGCGCTGTAGATGTGGACAAGTGGCCAATTAGTGAAAAGGCAAAATGCAGTGTACTGAACCTTCATGTGTGTATTAAACTGAGTTAAGCATATATAAAAGTAGTGTGACTGTTTTGGAATTTCAAGAGTTGCTATCGTCCATCTCTGCTGTAGGAGTTTAGGCAGCTGCAGGTTAGTAGGCAAGAGTAGTGTAGAAGAAGTTGCACCCGTTATGCATGTGCCATTGTGGCAGTACTTTCAGGAGGCTTTTCCAATATGCAAACCCAATGCGGCTGATGTCAGCTCACAGTGTGCCATCACTTGTGGTACAAAATTCAGATATTCTAAGAAAGCTGCATCCTACCATGACCTGTGTGGTCATCATAACAGAATCACCTGTTTTGCAAGTTTTAGTGCACTAGCACTTATAGTGGCCATTCCCCGCATTTAGCCGTTGTGGTTTGTCTGAAGCTGGTTTTGTGGCGGGCTGCTCACCTGCCCAGGCATGCACATACAGGGTGTTTCACCTAAGACTTTACACAATTTTTAAAAATAGGCTTTTCAAGTTGAAGAGTGCTTTTTTTGGCATAACATTGTCAGCGGTGTAGTACATCAGAATACTGTTAAGATGTGCTAAGTAGTAGGCTGGCGAACTAATATTGGATAGTTAACTTTTAACTATTGCTCTTAGGTTCCTTAACTATCAAGAGGCATGTAGCCCACCGTAAGTAATATCCATATCAATTTTTAGAATTTCGAAAAGGCAGTTACCCTTGGTGTTGTGGCCCACCAAATTTTAGCTACATCGTGCCAATATACATGTGCTTTCGAGAAGCCTGCAGGGAAAGCAACTCCTCCAGTGCACGTAACTCGCCAAAATAGCCAAAATTTGTTGGCTCACAGTGCCGAGGGTAACCGCGTTTTCGAAATTCTAGAAACAGAAATGGATATTATTTACGGCAGGCTAGACGCCTATCAGTAATTAAGGAGCCTAACAGTAACAGTTAAAAAGTTAACCAACATTAGTTAACCAGCCTGCTAGTTATGCTATGTTACAAAAAGGACTCTTCTAGCTCAAAAAGCCTATTTTTAAAAATTATGTAAAGTGTTAGGTGAAACACCTTGTATAGACCTTATGCAAAATTGCTGCCATCTATCGGAGAAAAGAAGAACCAGCAGAAATCCGCCATGTTGGAGGATGACTGAAGCTCGTTCCGCCTCTGCTCTCTGGATTTAGGCGTGCCCTGCGTTAGCTTCCTTACTGCTGTGCTGGCTCGAAAATCTTATTTCCTGTCACTTGAGCCTGTAAACATGACTGAATGGTCAGTCGACCTATTTCTGCTGCCCAAGTTTCCAAGCGACTTCGCAGACACTTACTACGCGTCCAAAACACTTTCCGAACGCCACCGGGTACGGAGATACAAGTTTTTCACGGAGTCCTACGTCAGTTTGCCGACGCTGAACACCAAGAAATGTACGAAGCAAGTGTAATTTTCGTTTACGGCTAAAAATGTGCGCATTTCAGTCTAGTTTGAGTCAGTTTTTATTTGGTTGGATACTTTTTGCGAACGGGCATGCCGCTTGAATTTCTGATGTTGTAGTAGCGTTTTTTGTGTGTTGCGTCGACACCGAAAGCGAACGATAGTAAACTTCAAGCTCATGTTGGCAGTGTCGAAAAAAGTGGCCTGTCAACATGCGACGCTTTTCATTTTCCTTAAAAAGTGCATACAGCATTTGTTTGTTTGCCCTAGTGCTTTAGTGCCCAGAGCCCCTAGTTTGCCCTAGTGCCCTAGACAGAGAAAGAAAACACGTTATTATTATTACCGGGCACATAGATCCCTAGGTCCTCGCACGACCCCACTACACAACTGTTTACCATTCTTGGACTATCGCCGTTGCAGCAGTGTCTGTGGCTTTACCACGACGGGCAAGCAGTTGTGCACTGAGATTTTTGGAGGATTCTACACGCGTTATGCATTCCCGCTACTAGTTGGAACTATGGTACCGCTTGAGCGGCTTCTCTTACGGTCCTTTCTTTTTTTTACACAACGCACGGTTTCGGGGAAATCGGTCGGTTAAGTGAAATCGCTACATGCAATGATGCAATCAAGCCGTCGCTCCACAAAATAGGCACCTTTCCCTGGATCTAACAGAAACGATTGACTGACTAGCAGTGCAAAAACGTTTCATGCCACGGGCACTTGACCCTTGCTGGTGTTTCCGTCGAAACAAATATTCGCACTAAAAACTAACGAGTGTAACCGCTGCGGCGGATAACGCTAGGAGCGATGGTTCTGACAAAGCGCGACCCGTACCACTGAACAGCTGATCACGATTACTCTCTTGTGAGGCCGATAATCGCAGCACTTCACGGGCAATCGCAGGAGAAAAACTACTTTTGTGTGATATTTTCCTCGTGCCTACAAAGCTTATTTCTAATTTCATTTGCGACATGGCGATAACGAAATGCGTTTCACGACGTCTCGACATGTAGCGACGGTACTGCAACATTTGTATCGCCGATGTCGGGGATCGCAGTCCAAAAATAGAAATGCGCTCAAATCAAACGCTCTTGCCTTTTTTGCCTGGGCGTCTTTGTGACCCTTCTGCGTACAGCAAGACACTAAGCAATATGTGGGCATACTGAGGACGGTGAAACTTGAGTGCGCGCGACGAGTGTGTACCAGTACGTGCTCTGAATCCGGCGGCTATCCTCCAACATGGCGGATCGCGCGCGGCGACCGCTAGATGGCAGTGCATTTCGCATAAGGTCTATATACCAGGCGTTTCACTCAAAGTGAACCAGAATTTTTATACTTAAGTTTTTTAAGGTATGAAGGCGGCTTCTGCGGAACAATAATACCTGCATTGGCAGACATCAGAAAACATGTAAATAATGTTAACTAGTTAGCGACTTAACTAATTTCTGATAATTAACTTTTTGACTATAACAGTTAGGCTACTGGTTGCAATTAGAGACTTGTAGCCGGTAGTTAGGAACAACCATACCAGCTTTTATAATTTCCAAAACACGATTACTCTCGGCACTGTGGCTCAACAAAATCTGGCTACATCGTGCCAAAATACATGCGCTTTCAAAAAGCATGCAGGCAAAGCAACCTTTCCAGTGCATGTAACTAGTTAAAAAAGCCCAATTTTTGTTGAGCCATAGCGCCGAGGGTAATCGCGTTTTAGAAATTCTAAAAACTAATATGGCTATTACTAACGATTGGCTACGAGTCTCTAACAGCAACCAGTAGCCCGACTGTTATAGTTAAAAAGTTGATTATCAGAAATTAGTTAACATTATTTACACGTTTTCTCATGTCCGCCAATGCAGGTATTATTTTGCCGCAGAAGCCGGCTTCACACGTGAGAAAGCCTATTTTCAGAAATTTTGGCGTCCCTTCGCTGAAACACCTGCCATATATACCTAGCAACCTGCCCGTCGTGTCAGGCGGCAGCTCGTTTAATCAAGAAAGGCTACTCGGGAAGAGCAACCTGGGTCGCAAGCCAATCCAAAAAACACAAGTCCCACTGACGGCAGCACCTGCCATAGAAGGACAGTGGTGCATCGTTTGACCACTGTGCCAGGAGTGCTAGGAAGACTACCAGGGATCTATGAATAAAGAGAATAACCAATTCCGCATATACGGAGATTCCATACAACTGCTATCCATGAACATTGGATCTGAACACCGAAACCGAAGGGAAAACTGAACTGCTAGCGCACCTAATACACATTTGGCCTTTTTTTAACCGCATTTTAACATTTTTTAAACCTCTCTCATGGCCAAGCTTATGGAATGCGGTTGTTTTGTTTCCAGAAGAAATGTCACGCACAGGCATTTGCAAAAGATTTTTTTACTTGCTTGAGCAAGGTATGTTAAAAGCAACCTGTTGATTACTAAATGGGGACTGAGCGTCGCTGGGAACCATGTTGTTTTCTTGTAGTGTGTTTGAGTCACGTCTTTTCTGAATTCTTGGTACCTTTCACTGTATAATTTACATGGCTGCTTTTGCACCTGTGTTTGCATAAGGTTCCTGTAACATAGATTGGTTCAGTTTTGTTGTGCAGATCCAGCAGCTGTTTTAATATTACGTGAACAGAATGGCACGCTGGTGAATCAGAATGTGACACCGTGCATCTGTAGTTTCAAATGACAGGAGACTACACTGGAATGTAAACAGAGCGTTGCATGCAGTGAACCCTTTTACAATAATCTCCTGGGCACCCGCCAGGCCTGTTTGTCCGCGGTTTTTGCCAACCAAGCCAGGCGAAAACGACAGAAAGGTCACTGCACGTGTTCTTCCACGAATGATGTTTTCTCGATCAATGATGCAGCGAACTGCAGGACAATAATTAGGTGCATAACTAGCATCTTCTAGGCCCTCGGGAGATACACGCATGGCCGCCACATGCACCGGCCTCAAGCAAGAAGACATGGTCAGGTTCTCCAGTGTGCTTTAGTCGTGGATTAAACAGATCAAGCGCAGTGTAGAAGGTGTGTCCACAGATGACCCTTATCTATCTGCTCTGGCTAGGTGAAGCCAGCACTGCTCTTAACTGCTGGCTGCAAAATAAGCTCACCCCAACCACTGTGAAGGAATTTTCACAGAAAAGATACGAAAATGCTCAGGTGACCTAACCTAGCAAATGTACTTCGCCTGCCAGCCACTAAAGGGATGCACTACTGGAAAAAAGTCCATTTCGAAAGCCTACATTTCAATGTTGTTCTCACTGCAGTCAACGGATTGAGTTCCCCAAATGTGCAACGGTAGACAGCCACTCATCCTTGAACACTACAGACACCAGAAAAGCACTCACCCCCCAGCACAAATCCCAAATCTCTCAACAGAGCAGATGCCATAACGTGGCGCTGGCTTCAGATGCACACTTTTCCAAACCTCTATCACAAACACCTCTTCTTCCCCAAACAATATCCTGGATGCTGTCCAACACATGCAGCAGCCATACACCCACACTCTTCCACTCCCTATGGGAATGTCCCGACACACAGGGGCACCAACCACCCATCATCTGACCCACTTTCACCTCTGTGTAGCTGCTCTGTCCAGCAGAGACCCACAAGACCGGCAACGGGTGATCGAGCTGGCACGCAGGATGAATCCTGGACCAAGGACACTGCCAGAAGATGACGGCGACCAACTACAAATCTACCACTGGTTAAATAAAAATTTTTCCTCTTCCTCCTGTAAATTTTTGTGGTTTATTTTGAGTTTTTAAAAAAATCTGTGCACAGTACACGTGCACGACAGCTGTTGGAAGGAGACAGTGTGTGTGGGTGTAAACTGCAGTTCAGGTGAAAAACTTGTGCCCAAGACCTGCTCAAACAATTAAAACATGTTTGGATTGTCATACAGTTGAATCCCGCTTCAATGCAATTCACGGGGCGAAAAATTTTGTTGAAGCGGAAGTTTTGTTGTCGTGAAATCGGGCCAGAATATTGACAGATTGGACTGGATAGTTATGAACAACGTTTATTTTACAAAAATCCGTCAGTTTTGATCTCTCACCATTTCAAAATTGGCGCCGTGGTGATTTTCTTGGTACTCCGAAAATATCGGAATCGCGTAATGAACGCACCCGCTATATTTTCTCTCAAAACTAACATTTTTTTCCACACGCGTTTGACAAGCGCCTTTGCTTTCATCGTGAGAGAACCGGTACTTGGAATGCACAGCCTGGAGGCATTTCAGCACGGACTATGCACGCGTGCACCTGTGTCACCGCACGTTGAGTAGCGGTCACATGCACGTGGAAATCGATCCTTCAGACGACATGCCAGAAATACAGTTGCTCCGATTCCACGAAGACGCTTTGCGACGCGCGGTATGAACATACCGGCGGAGAGTCATTCTGTTGAGACATCCGCTTAGAACCATCAACACTAGCAGTGGCTGCATTTGGTCAGTGCCTGAGTGATGCACCAGACGGAGAAAAAATTGGCAGTGGTTTAGCTCTGGTTTAACCTGGAGAATTGCGAAAGCAACGAGGAGAGAGAGAGAGAGAGGAGATGGAGAGCGCGCGGCAGCGGCCACAGCACGCTAGCTATGCGCCGCTACTGCGCATGCGCAACTGGCGAGCCCAGCGGCGGCGCGCCGGCTGTGCACCGTGTGACATCCCTGCTCCTCGCGCATGCGCAGTATGGCCTTTCTTCAGCTCCGCAAAATGGCTCGGCGACTCGCGTAGTGCTGCTTTCGAAAAAAAAAAAAAGCTATCACGCTGCTTGCTTGTGACGCAAAAGCGAGACTACAGCAACTAGAGAGCGCCCTAGCCGGCGTTAGGCTTCCTGCAACGACATGCCACCCACCGGCGCGCCGGGCGACAGCGGATCCTTGCACGTCGCTTGCTCGGTGTCGCTAGGCCTAACGCCTTACGTGCTCTGCAAAGCCTCGGAAAAAGCGCTCTGGAACTGGCCACCGGTTATCATATAACGTTTAACATTTTTACCGATTTCCGTTGACACGATTGCTTCACACTGAAATGAACGCTGTAGAACTCATTTCCATTATGCCTTCGTCAGCGAAGCGAGCGAAAAAGCAGAAAGCCGCCTAGCACCAACGACCGCGGTTCGAAAGCGCGGAGTTCGGGCCGCCGGCAAAACATTCGCAGGCAGTCGTGTGCTGCATCGCATCTTTATGCACACATGACTGCACATTAATTCCGATTCTCCAGGGGAATGTCAGCTGCGCTACTGAAAGTGCAAACTGTCTTCAGCAGCCGTTTTCAGTAAAAACTAACAGGATACGGGCGCGTGTGGACGTGCAAAAAAAAAAAAAAGTTGGCCACTTAATCGCAAAAATTTCGTTGAAGCGGAACCTCGCTCCGAAACTTGTCTGTTGCCGAGGAAAATAATTGCATTGCCTTGTATGGTATGCTGACGGGGAATTGGAAATACTTCGTTGTGGCGGAAATTTCGCTGCCGCGGCATTCGTTGCAGCGAGGTTTGACTGTAATAGGTCTTCGTTGGGATACTTGACAGTGTAGATGGGGGAAGATGTGAACAGAACTGCTGTTTCAGCCCTCAGATTTGGATACTGTGTAAATTCCAAGTGAAAAAAAAAAACTGCCACCTCATATTGTGTTCACGTCATATTCATGGGACAGAGATGAGGACCAGGTGGTTTTCATTTAAAAATAACATGCTACATCACGTTGCTAGTGTTTTCATACTGTGCCCATGTCATTATAAGCAGCCTAACTACAGGTACGGACAAAAGTAAATGGAGTACGCTATTGCGTTGTTGCATTTTTCATGCCTTGCCTAACTGAAACTGCCAGCTGGTGCATGTACAGCTGGCCAAATCTTTAGCTGGCGTGCGTGACGGTCGCGTTTTTCGGGCTCCTGCAGCTTATTACAAAGCAAACTTGCGAAAACATCAAATTTAAGCAAAGACTCAATAAGTCCGTACTTAATATCGAGCTTTCCGCAAGATTTCTTCATCCCAAAGCGCAGCAGCACAGAAAAAGCGGCCGTCGCGCACGCCAGCTAAAGATTTGGCCGACTGTACATGCTGGTAGTGGACGCTAGTGTGCGATCTCATGCACAAACAATGTTTCTTCAATTCCAGTAGAGAAGGCGGGGTTGCACTCAGAACGGAATAGCATACTCTGTTTACTTACGTTCACACCTGCACGCCCACTGCAGTACAAAGGCCCCTTCTACATCACTATTAGTTAAAGGGGTTCACTTTGAATAAAAATATATTGTAGCGCATACATAAGCTCAGTTTTTGCTTCGAAATTCCTTGTATTTCTATGATGTTGCAGAGGGAAATACCCTCCGACACCTGTGCATCTTCAGGGAGCATTGCTTCAGTACTGTTAAGAATACTTTAGATACATTTAGGTCCGTTGCGCTACCACCTAACCAAGCAAGGCTACCCATGGGCCCAGAAAGCACCCACCTTTACCTGGTGCTTTCCCCATGACAGAAATGGCAGCTGATGCATACAGGTTTTCTAAGGCTACATGATGTAGGGCACCAAGTTTTTTTGCTTCTGCGTATGGCATGCTTCTGTGACAAGTATAAATGTAGTACATACAGTGTTTGTGTTGCTTTTTTTTTGTGATCTGCAAGTGGAGCAGGCTTTTTGCAGACACTGTTGGAGGCCACGAGGGAAGCTTTGGCGAGGCTTTCGTACGAGAGTGAGAGCTTTTTCACTTTACAGATCGTCCTTGTAGGGTTTCATACCGTATACACGAAGCACTGCTGTACTTATGCACAAATATACTGTGGTAAATTGGTTTTTGAGGAAAGGAAATGGCGCAGTATCTGCCTCATATATCTCGGTGGACACCTGAACTGCGCCGCAAGGGAAGGGAGAAAGGTGGGTGTGAAAAAAGAAAGAGAGAAAGAGGTGCCGTAGTGGTGGAGGCCTCCGGCATAATTTTGACCACCTGGGGATCTTTAACGTGCACTGACATTGCACAGCACACAGGTGCCTTTTGTGTTTCGCCTCCATCAAAACGCAGCCGCCGCGTTCGGGTTCAAACCTGGGTACTCCAGCTCGGCAGACGAGCGCCTTAACCACTGAGCCACCGCGGTGCAGGGAATATACTGTGTGTTGCGCATTTATTGCAATGAATTACAAGAAATGTTTTCACAGGCTGCTGGAATGTTAGTGTTCAAATCTTCCACAGAAGCTGCATTTGGTTTAGGCCCAGTGTGTTGGTGACTTCTCTGGTTTCAAAGCGCAGCTCTTAGGCACCCGTTTGTGGGTCGAGCAGTGTCCCTCACTCCTTGGTGTAACTGGCACAGCAAATGAGCAGCACAGCGGAGGATGAAAAAGAGTGAACCCGGATTGCAGTGGAGGACAAAAGTATGGCGATAATGAAGAGGAAAGCGGAAGAGTGTATGGCGGCAGGCAGAAGACGGGTTCCGCGGCGGCAACCCACTAAAAGATGGCAGTAGAGTAGTCTGCACCGGAGCCTTAGCGCGCCATCGTCTGTTCGCCCAAGGAGAGGCTCAGCGGCGGCAGACCGCTGTGTGCTGCCCAAGCCAAAACCCAGAGCCACTTCCGTTGGGCACGGCGTGCTCTGTATGTGGTCGCCTGCGGTTCAAATACCGCAGCGGCTGCTCTCAGAAATCTTATTACCAAGAAGTGTAATCGTCGGCCAATTTTTTTTATATGTCTGTAGACTCAACATACATAAGGCAGCAATGCAACGCACCAAATGAAGGGCATGGATAAGAACACAGTCAACAGCAAACTAGAAGGGCTTTACGAGTTCTGTTCCAGAGAACCAATGACAATTGACCAAACACTATGCCACTGTTCCTTGTGGTATACAAAGCAAACAAACAATGTTCTGGAGGAAGACAACTTCCTAAAACCAAACATGGCGAGTTTGAGAAACCCAGAACAGCCAGATCTGAGGAAAATCCATTGAGCAGCAAGAGCCTTCAACCTGCAGGACGCAGCGCTGTTCAGAAGAGCTAAAGCATATGAGAAAAATAAGGTGACCTTTGCGCTACCTAAACGACTTCATCGAGAAATCCTCATATCCTGTCCCAGCAACATAATGACAGGGCACATGGATATGATGGGAACCCTGGGAAAAAATTAGCTGCGGTTCAACTACTCTTGAACCTGGTTAGAGAGCAAAAGCTATGGCGTATCGGGCAACTATACACAGCTTGGCATCTGCAACGTCGAGTGCGTTCTGGACACTGCATAGGCAGCGCGCCCACACTGCCACCCTGAAAGGTGGCAGGTAATGGTTGATCGCGAGTTTGCTCACCCAATGAACGCTGCGGCCTATTGCTGCAGTGCCGCATGTCTGGCACAACGTTGTCAGCGCTAACGCATGGAGCCCACATCTCTCTCACCACCCCTCGTACCTCAAAGCGCGATTCAGGCGTTCACTGACCCAGGGAGCCAGTTATGCACACTTCCTTTCCTTAAAATCATCAGTCTAAAACATTGCCAACGCCAATGAACATAATGAACGCTGACAGCATATGGCTTCAGTGCCGCATTTCTGCCACAACCTTGTCAATGCCAACGCATACAGTGCACATCTGCACTACCACCATGTAGCTTGAAGCACGGCTGAGGTGTCCACTCTCCCAGGGGGCCAGTTATGTGCCTTTCCTTTGCTTTCGCAAGCTCGCCACTCTTCATCGGTTTCGTAGCTTAAGGCGGGACTGAGGTGTCCACTGTCCCAGGGGGCCAGTTATGCACCTTTCCTTTGCTTTCGAAGCTGCCGCTATTCATCGGTTTCGTAGCTTAAGGCGTGACTAAGGTGTCCATTGCCCCAGGGGGCCCAGTTATGCACCTCTCCTTTATCTTTTGGCAAAGTGGCATGGCTTTGGATATGAAGGTCATTTGAAGGTCAAACTTGCGGCCACGGCGAAACTGACTTTACCTAGCATAGTGAAGCTTTCGCTTCAAAATTTGCCAGTGCTGCTTTTAGCCAAAAATATCTGCTGACATGACAAATTATACGTATCGCCACGCCAGGAATGTCGAGCCTGTGAGACCTAGGAGACCATCCAGCCTGCTGCAGCCCCTGCTGTCTGTGGCTTTCAGTAGCTCAGAATGAAATCCCTGGGACATTTAATGTAGTCATTAAGCGGAAATTGGGTCCCCACTGATACGGCACTGCAGTCCAAGCCCGAACACAGTGGGATCAGCGAGCAAAGAAAGCATGCACCAATGGAAAAATGCGAGGGAGCAGGTGCAGGGTTGAGAACAAAGATCTCAGCAAACAAACAAGTGGCATTGTGGTCAAGAATACCAGCAAGCACACGTGCGTTTGCGCTCATTTTTATCTTCTATACAGAAAATAACTGCGCAAGCCATTTGATGCTTTTAACCATGTCATGAGTCACCTTATAACCAGTTTATACGGACAATGATGTTGCTAAAGAAAGAAAGCACTGACAGCGTGAGCAAGTAATGCCGTTGGCACTGAACACATATGCCATAGCTCACATTGATTCTGATGTTTAAAATCCTTCCCTCTCAGCAGATACAAAGTTAAATGACATAACATGCATTTTTGTCTAATTTATATCTTGCTAAATTTACTTCTATGCTGACCCAATGCCATTTGTTGGGATTGTGGTTATAAGCTATTGCGCAACTTCTGCGGAAACATGGTTTCTAATGGTGTTTTTGGAATCAGGAAATCATCACAAAAATTTGGTTCAAGACTTAAGTTTACAAGCAAAGTTAAAGTGCTAAGTTAATGGCCAGATACAGGTACAAGAGGCAGCTAGTGCATTTGCATGAAGGTATATTTTACAAAGTTTTATCGAGTTTCAGTCTGAAAGAGACTGCCGCCATGTAAGAAGTGATGCATGTGCAATGTCTCTCTTTTTTTTTTAGGCCAATACTTCTGCTTGTAGGATGCAAGTGCTGCTCTGCTTTTGACATGAACTCAAGACGGCAAGAAATTTTGTTGAGCACACAAGAGGCTAAACCTGCTAAGGGTTTGTCTCGCTATTCCTGGATGATTGGTGATGACGTGAGCGGCTGATCACATGAAGCGATGGGAAGACGTTTAAGAGTTCAAAATGAGTTGTCCAGGCTGGTCACCCAAAAGCATTTAGGGTATTCAGTTGTGCACGTTGTCCAAGTGGTTCACACTGTAAAGCTTAGTTAAAAGTACAGCCTTTTCTGGGATCAGTGTGCAGATACTACATGCCTAAAGGTAAAATGTTGCGCTTTTTGGAATATCTACAGGTGTCGACTGTACAGTATTTTTGCTTTGAAGACTGCCCATTAAATCTCACGCCGCACATAATTTTCAGTGTTAAAACATTTTTACAGCCATCCTCGCGCAGTGCTTCCATCAAAATCGTGTAGCCAATTGGTTTTATGAATATAGTTGAGCCCACTTATAATGAGCCTGACGGTCGTGTGGATTGAATTTGTTGTATCTGAGGTTCATAGTAAGTGGACTTCCCAATTTAGAGACAGAAATCCAAGCCCAACAATATTGGCATTTATTGAAAAGTTGCGTGTCAATTTTCATTGGAGGCCATATCATGGTGCTTTCCAAGCTCTCCAGAGCATTCATACGTGTGTTCCTTGCTGAGACCTTAGGTGCCAACAAGCTGCTTTAAGAACACGATTTAACTAATCCCGGTAAAAGCACTGATGGCAGCTGGTGTCAGGTTGGCCTCCTTATCATTGTCATCAGATTCTTGGCAGTCAGGAAGTTCTTGTACTTATCGTACAATAGCTTCGCCAGTGTATGGCTTCGCCATGCCAGCATCATGGTCCGCACCAACGAAGTCATCCCAAGCGATATAATACCTGGCCATCTGTGCATCGTCAACGTGTTGCTTCAAATCCACATGTGTACAATCATGTGGACGTTCAACAGGGCCCTCACTTGTTCCTTGACCCATAAACAATGCTTTATGGAAAAAATTCTCCATGTGGTCTGCAGTCAGACCCATATCCCCAAGGCTTTAATCATTTCCATTGCGGCAAGCAATGATACTCGTACCAGAATGCCACCACCTGGTGTGTCAAATGCTATCAGCATGCGCTGGCTGATGCACTGATTACAGGACATCTTGAGTGCGTGAATGGCGCCCACGTGCAGAGTTTGGATCTGACACTAGGCATTCGGTGGCAAGGAGAGCATGGTCACTCCAATCAGAGAAGGTAACATGTGGCACATCACAAAGTTGTAAAGCATGAGCAGGGGCTTATATTTTCTTCATTATGTCATGGCCAAACTCAACAAGCCCCTCGGCGTACAAGCCGTGCCCGATACCCTCCACCCAAATGGAACTTATGACTGGTTGCATGCTCGTCGAATAAAAAAATTAGCCTCTCATTTACTTCCTTACACTACTGCGACGTAGGTACGCTAGTATAATATGTAACCTTTCGCATAGGCTATTTATGACGGTTTTACAGACAGTGTAAGAGGCAGCTGACGTGATGCGGTTTCTGCCTTTCTACTTGGCTGCAACTTAGCGTGCACGGGGTTCGTCCTTTCCATGGGGCTGCAGCTGCTGTGAAACCGGTTTTATTCCTTCACCAGGACACCACACACAACCTGTCACCTTCTTTTCGTCTTCCTGTACTCTGCAAGAGGAGGGGGAGAATTCCTCCTCTCCACTTTGCCACCTGCCAACTGCAGGTGGAGGCTTCACTAAGATGCATAATGGATTATTTGCTAGTGACCCACCTAGTGCTAGCGCACTCCACCTGCCAGCCATGACAGGTGGCAGTTGGAGGCTTCATCTGCAGCAGACAGGAGGGCTTTTTCACTAGCTAGGTATCTAGTGCTAGCGCACTAAAACACAAAGTCGTGCGTTACCCAGGTCTTTGAGTTTGGCTAGTAGCTTATGAAAACGTAGCTCAAAAAGCATAGCAGCTAGCAAGACTTGCCGATGATAAAACACAGCTGCCAGTCGCTGCCACCAATCCTTGTGCACAGAAAGAGGTGAACGCAAAAGTTTGTTGTGCCTTCAACCAGTGAAGGTGTTGCCTTTGAGGGCATGCGTTTTTGATGGCAGAATTTGGCAAAACTGTGTTGTTTTGTGAGCAATGTCTCGACTTTTTTATCGCGTTTCTGGGTCCCCACATTCTTCCCGGATGCGGGTGTCAATGGTTCCTGTAGGCGCTCTTCAGTTTTCGCGCTTACAGAAAGGGCTAGTTTTTCGACTGTGAGCCTGAATTTACGGTGCCTTCTTGTTCAATCTAACTGAGTCACCCTGCCACGGCTGTTCGTTGTATCTGAGACGCAGCCCCATCGCCCTTATGCATATTTTCACGGCAGCACCGCCGTTGTGCATAATAAGCGAGCGTTTGTTATAACTGTAGCTGTTATGTGCAGGCTTGACTGTATATATGTGCACTTACCGGCACCTTAATATCGAATAAGACTGCTCGCATGACTAGTCCCTTTAAAAAATTAAGCACACATTAAAATTGTAGGCACGTGAAGTGTGCACAGAGTTGGCCTTTAGTTTGAAAATTACGGTACTGCAAAAGAATAATTTTCCGACTTATCTGCAAGGGAACCATTCATACTATTGGCTAAGAATGTGTCAGTTATTTACCAGGCACATTTTGAGCTATCTAATTACTTATTTCACCTGTAGTAACTCAAACCTCACCCAAAATGACTGTGACCATGTCTTTCTCGAACTCACTCTGCATGCATAAATTTCAGCGCCTCAAGTCCCTGCTGCTTAGCGTTGCACTTCAGCAACAGCAAAATGATGCTTTTCATCATCATTAATAGATCTATGTACAGTCAAAGACCCAATAATATTGACCACACTTCGGCGTTCAAGCTATTCCCTTGCAATATGCGACATAAAAATTAAGTTACAGCCTTAGTGTGGAAGTGCACAAGCAGAATTTCCTCGCATATTTATCAAGGAATTAATTTTTGCGTATTGCTTTGAATTTTAAACCTCACAGTTCACGGACCAAAAAAATGTAATGAAAACCCACAAAATATGGCCATTTTTCCCACGGTAGAGAAAAAGTTAAAGGTTCATTTGTTGACAGAACAGCATCAGTTCACCTAAAGTGCTGCATCTGTACAAGCCATGGAAATGATATTCAGTGCTGACATTAGGTGCTGTAATCAAACTCAATGGAGAGGCGTGACGTTTCATGTGAAAGCTCGATCTGTGTAGTTAAAGCGAAAAATTTAAACGTGGAGAAGCTCGACCTGCAGCAGTAGAAAACGGCCAGCAAATGGCGCTGAACAAAAAAAAAAAGCCCAAAGCGAGCGTAAGGCAATGGCAAGAGGAGCCAATCATCACTCAGAAAAGCACCGATTGAAAAAGTGGCAGAGGAGGAAGTGTGAGGGTTGGCACAGCCATGGCAAAGTTAGAAGAATGGCGGCACTTTCAACATCAAGGAATGTTAAAGGAGTTCTGAAAGAGGCTCTCAAAAATGTTAGAGATCACTGCGGCAACCCGGACTGGGGGAATGCGGAAGCATTGATGCCTGCTCCACACTTGTCACCTCTCTATGCTTCACTTGGGACTTGCATGAGTCAGGTGACTGGGGTTCGCTTGGCATCCGTTGTGAAGCATGTTTCAAATGCCTTACTTCAGCATGTTTCCGGAGGCGAGTGTTCGGTGACTGGGGTTCCTTTCGCTTTTGTTGCGAAGCACGTTTCAAACGCTTGGCTTCGGTATTTTGTTCCTGACGTTCCCTCACACGTTTCCTCATTGCGGACATTTTGGTGGAATTTGAAGACGCACCGTCTGGCGACGTAGAAGCCCCGTCCATGAACACAAACATGCCAATGCGCACCCAATGACACAACACGCGCACTGGCAGCAAGGCTATGACTGACGCAAGCCAGAAGCGCCCAAAGCAAAGGTGACGCACACAAACTTTCTAGAAGTTTCTTTCATCGCGCCACCGCTCACACCATCCTGCCGTCTCCCTCTCCTCTGATGTTACGGTAACCCCATTTCAACGAGACCGCATGATGACATGCGTTACCAAGACAACCATGTTGGTTCACCACCACCGCATTTGCAGCCCAATTATACAGTAAAAGCTCGTTAATTCGAACTTCACAGGACCGGGAAAAAAGTTCGAATTATCCGATGTTATAAATATCGAATGGCCGCGAAAAAACTGACAAGAACCATTTGCATTAGGGTATATGTGCCGCATTTACTCGCGTAACGAACCCACTCGCATAATGAACCCACCCATCCGTATTACTGCCCAAGAATTTGAAAAAAAAAAAAAAGCGTCAGTCGTTAACGCTTCCCCTCCATTCGGCACCGTCACGGTCCGCAGCGCATTTCTTGGCGGCGCGCCAAGATGCTGCGCAGCGATAACATCACGGTGTGTTTACTTGAGGGAAGCGAACTTGGCAGAGTGCCAACGCTTGTCCGGTTGCGCTCGTCCGGTTGCGCAAGCCTCGTTTTCAGTACGTTCGCCTTATCGTGCCATGGGCGATTGGGGCGGACGCCGTCTACTGCCACTCAATCATTGGAACACACGATAGAAGCAAACGCCTTTTGCAGCGAATGATGCTAAAAGCCGGCGTCATGATCGCGGCTTACCGCGTGCTTCCGTTGGCGACTGATGGGTGGAAGGATGGACGACACTCGCAAAGAAAAAAAAAGTTTTTCACACGTAATTTGTAGCGCCCGTCCGAAGTCATAGCCTTTCGTGGGCGTTGGATGGGGCCGCGCCGACAGTACTTATCCCTATTTCCGATCGAATTAACAGGGCTCGAATTAACGAGTATTTAGTTGCGAGTTCCGGAGGTTGCGCGGAAAAGAGGATAGGCGGCCGCCACTGCGGCCGCCAACCCCTACCCTCCGGCACCACTGGCCGCCGCGCCGGTGATGGCGCCACTCAAGGCTTTATACCCACTCTTCCACGGTTTTATCTGGTTCCATATCTTCTGTGCCCTTTTAGGACGTGCGCAGCATGTAACTATGCTGGGGTGCTTTTTTTTTTTTTTGGCCACGTGCTGTGTGCTAAGCCGCCCAGACGCGGCGGCGCGTAGTTCGAATTATCCGTAGTGGAACCGACTCGCTTTCGAAATAACGGGCTTTTTTTATACATAGACCTCTATGGAGCTTGGCCGGACCAAGTAGTGTAGTTCGAATTATCCGCAAGCTCGTTAATTCAAACCTCGATAATTCTAATTATCCGAAAATTCGAATTATCGAGGTTCGAATTAACGAGCTTTCACTGTATCACTTTTTTTCCGCACATTTCATTAATTAATGGTTTGTAATTAATTTTTATGTTAATTGACACTTTTCGATGTGTTTTTTTAAATTAATTTTAATTAACCACATTTTAATCTATTTCATACCTTCATCCAGCTTGGTTGCGTATTTTCCCACAATTTCGACGTCCAAGGCTGTTTTGACGTCCACCCACTATATTGATGTCCGTGGCTATTTCGACGGCTGACTTTTTCGCCTCTAACTAATAACTTCACATGGATCAAATTTGACGCACATTGACACTTTATCATCCTCTATCACAATCAATCATTCTTTTACTCCTAACTCTTCCTCGAACGACGTAAGGGCTGCCGACACGTTTTGCGTCCACTTTCTGCGGACACGAAACCATGAACATAACCAAGTAATGCTTTCGCATTAATAAAGTTGCCGTATGCTTGGGTTGTTAAAGGACGCCGCTTCACGAATATCCTCAAGCAAGAATTTTTTCAATGCGTTTTGTAGAAGCTGAGTTATCTGTAGTCAAAATTTGAATTTCCACGTCTTTGCGCCTTTCCCTCTGCTCTCATCCCTTTTTGCACCCACGTGGCGCAGGAATTCCACAGAAAGGGGGCAATGCAGCCGACTGGTTGCGGCCATAATAGCTGTGTGACATCTGAAAAATTTGGCATAGCGCACCAAGATAGCCCTCCGCTGCTGACAATGAGTGCTACATGACATGTTGCATGTGGATTTGGGCTAAAGCCCGGCACCGCTGGCTGCCACGAGGTGTGGAAGCAGGAATTTTTAAACATGCAATGTAAATTATCGGCTCGCTTTTGAGGCCTTGTACGTGGCATGAATGCTCGGTGGCCTGTACTCTACATAATGCAAGAATTTTACAGCCAATCTCAAACACCCTTTTCAGGGACCCTTTAAAGAATGTAGCATAGTAGTGGCCTCTATACTCTAAGTTGACATGCAGCCCAACAGGGGGAAACAATAGAAGACAGTCCCTTGCTGCTTTGTGGGCAGTCAGACTGCAACTTTTGGGCACAAAAGAAGTGACGGGAGCACAGTCAAGCAAGGAGTCTTTGGGGTACAAGAAAGTACTGGCCTCGAATGCTGGGCTTGGTGTAATAGTACTGGTAGCCCACCAGTGAGCCCTTGTTGACCCAATGGTCCCCATCCGAGTTCATATAGATTCCCTGTGCTTGGACCAATGAACTCAGAGTTATTGTACTGGTAGCCTACCAGAGAGCTCACTTCAACTCCGAACGCCCCCGATGAGCGTGTAATGGTTTGCGGCAGCGCCTCGCTACCCTGGGTGGTGACGCACCCTCTCTTGAACTAAGTGCAGCTGTCTTCTCCTAGCAAGAAGCTTCCGATCTGTTCCTTCAGATAGTGCACCCCTTATCACCTGGGCGCAACCCCCCTACTCACAACAAGCACACGAGACCAATCAGTCTTGTCCATGTGGCGGCCGCTACCAGCACTGGCAACTTGTCATTTTCATAAGGTTATCAGAACAGGCCCCGATTGAGGTTCATTCACGTGTAGTATATTTTAGAGCAGTGCTGTTGCAGCATGCAAGAGGGCAACTATGTTGGCACCTAGGAATTTTCTGTGCTCGCTTTCAACATAATAAAAAAGTTAACTACACAAAAGGTAGTCTCCTACAAACATTCTCGTTTGACACATTATAGGCAAGCTACATCTTTCTAATTAGAATATGGCTGCTCTAAATATCTATGGAATTAATTAAAAAGGCTAGGCAGAATACGAAATAGAAATAAAAAAAAACAGTGCTCATGCTATTTGGCTACCAACAACATGCAACTGTCCATGTAGGATCACAAAGCACTCAAGACTCCCTGAATACCTGTTTACACTATTATCACAACTACTATACTACTCTAGCATTACGCATAATGGGAGCAAGCAGAAGGGCATGCATTGCAAAAGGAGTGTAAGGTTTTTTTTGCCAAAATGCAATCAGGCAGTAGGTAGGCAACAAAAGCTTCTTCACCTTGTAGAGTTGCAGGTATGAAGGCCGAAAGTTGTGCGACCATTCGGAAAGGCAATGGGCCTCATCAATGCAGGCAAAAGCCACTGGAGGAAGCTCACGGATAATACTACTCCCTTCCACAAGGCTCTCAGGGGAGACAAGCAAGAAATGGACCCGACCTTCTTGAATCTGTGTCAAAACTTGCTGCCTTTGGGCATGTGGCATCGCACTATGCAAGAATGCTGCCTTTAGACATGGTGCCAGTCTTGCCACCTAGAAGCAAAGTCAAGCTTGGTAACTTGCTCACAAAGCTAACACAGCTCTGGCACACAGAAAAATAAATTACAAAACTTCAGCATGCTTCAGTGATCAGAAAACCTACCAGTTAATCCATTAATGCATCAGGTGGACAGTACATTTGATTGCTTGTTCGGTTGGGAAAATGAACCGCTGTGTAAGGCTGCCCTATAGAACCTGGCAAATATACTTGTCGGTACAGTGGCAAGTAAAAAAGACAGTATGATTGACAACTCGAGTGGCGGGAAAAAAAAAAAAAGGAATTTTTCGGATTCGATGACTACCTGCTGAACCACCTTTAAGACTGAGAGTGGAAATGGCCTGGCATTCTTGTTATTGTTGCTCTCATGAACAGAAGCATTGTGCTTCGCCATTCTACCACTACGATGATTGGCCACGTGCGAATCTTTTTTACTCACCACTGTACATCTGCCACCCACTTGTACCACAGACATTTCCACAGTGTAAGGCATGGCAGTCCAAAGTGTTCAGGGGAATCCCCCAAGACAGAGTAATTTGAAATAAGGTAGCAATTACTCAGTACAGTAGAAGCCCGCTGTTACATTTTTCATGGGCCCGCGGGAAAAAAAAAAAATGTACCAGCCAGGAAACGTAGCAGCAGGGAAGCATGCAATAAAAAAAAAAATGTACATCGTTGCCTCCAGTCTTTTTTTTGTTTGTTTTACATCTAGTAAGGAGAACACGCTTCTTTGCAACTTGCAAGGCTTTGAGGCTCTCAAGAAGAACAAAAAGCCCTAAATACGCTACAATGGCTCTCCATCTACATGAGCAGCTGCTTGTGGAAAGGAGGCGGCAGCAAAGAGGACGGGCACACTGAGACAGTGAAGTCTGGGCATGCGTGTGCACTTCTGCACTATTTTCATGGAGGCCACTTTAATCCTACACAATCCTCATCTATTACAACCTAGAAATGGCAGTTTTCAGCAGCAGGCAACAGAGAAAATGTCGATAACAGAAATATGCCTCAGAGCCAAACCACCCAATTGCATCTCATACAGCTCTAGTACAGTGCTGCCTGCGTGCCATTTGCCACACCATAGTTTCGTTCTCGCACATTAGACCAATTGTGCTTGCACTGCAGCGGCTATGAAACTGCACCAACAGCTGCAACAAAATTCACGTTGCCTGCAAGTGCGGCTCAGCATCGGCGTGGGTGCAACACGCTGGAAGCCACTGAACACGATGATGGCCAAGCATTGATGGAGTTAGGAGTTTCACTTTAGACCTTCGCTGTTCCACACTCGCTGAATATAGGATGTCAAAATGACGACACTGGGCGAGCCACTATAGCGAAGTGACATTCACAATGTAGCATGCAGGAAAGCTACCACAGCTGGGACATAACAGCCGAATTTGGATTAAATGGGTTTCTATGGGAGCCTGGGCAGGACTGGCTCAAGAAAATGTAGCAGTCGGGAAAACGCAGCACCCGGGAATGTAAAAGCAGGGCTCTACTGTATCCAACCAAGCACGGTCAAATGGCTGCAAAGAAAAGCTATAGTACAGCTTTAACAGCAACTTTGTTCCCACTCGAGCTGCTGACCAGTTCAGTGGCACCCTGTCATCTGCTAGCCATCCTGGTCAGCTTAGTTCGTAGAGCAACTGCCCCAGGCAGGCAATGGTCCTGGGTTTAATCAATCCACAGAACACACTGCATTTTTTTTTTCAACTACAAAGTTTCCATGAAATCTGTATAGCTTTCCTTTTTAGCTGTATGGCTGAGACTGGCTGGATGCCAATGAGTAATTATTCCTTTATTTCAAACACAGCATCCATATCCACAGCATCATCCATCATAACCCTCTTTCTTCTCCTATTTCCCAAGTGCAGAGTACCAGGCCAGATGTTGGGCCTTCAGGCCAACTTCTCTGCCTTTCTCTCAAATAAAACTTTCTCCCTCTTGAGCATTCATAAAACTGAAAAATGTAGATGCCTAAAAAAAATTTTGGTCCATCCTGATGAAGAGTTAGTCACTCAATAACAAATATATTATGAATATAACCTTTTGAAAGGTACTTAAACATTTGTTGCTTATCAGAAACAGTACAATCCAGTCATGATCTTGAACGTTTCATAAGTTTACCCTTGATATACCGTTGTTTTTTCAAATGCATGAGACAAACTTCAAAGCACAGATTACATTTATGCTGTAGTGTGGTCATTAAAGAAAATGGAGATGATAAAGTTTAGGAGCAGAGCCTATAATTAGGTTTCTGGTAATAACACCATTGCAACTGCCTCATGCCAGAAGGAAGGAAAAAAAAATTAAAGTGGGAAGGAGAGTAAAAGAACACAAAGTGAAAGGAAGAGGCAGCAGCAAGAATTCAGCTCCTACTGCACTATTGACAAACTGAGCGAATAGCTTCACAAGTTTAGACTGCGACGTGCAAAGTCAAGGGAAAGTGCAAGGAATTCATGCTCTTGTACACAACAAATGATAGGCACTCACCTGGTCTTCCATTAGTGAAATTAGTGGTGACACAACCAATGTGATGCATTTCATTTTCTGAGCATAGAGGTATGCTGGCAGCTGGTAGCACAATGATTTTCCGGAACCAGTTGATGAGACTAACAATGTCGACAAACCTTGAATTACAAAGAGAAAAATACATTGTGCAAAGCTGCTGGTTTGCATAGCAGTATTTGATAACACCGGTCAAGGAGCCACTTTCTGTTTGCTCCACCTTAATACTACTGAGCTTACCAGACAAAATTCTCACAATCGTAGCTTCTTGACCAGGCCGGAAGTCCGAGAAACCCATTTTGTGCAGCGTCTCAAAAACGAATTTTGGCGTATCTGAAATATAAAACAAGCGAGAGCATTCTGCAGTGAGGACCTCTGATCTAGATGACAGAAAATAAGGACCTCTACTGTCTGCCCCCATCCCTGTACATGACTTCATTAGCTAAGTGTGTTCAAAAGCTTCACATATGTCTACTGCCATTGGATACAAATTGTCCAACCAAACCAATGACACCAGGCCATGGCTTTAACATCATTCAACTCCATGCTACTCTGTGCTACGCTGCCTGTCTTCAAAGTGTGGTCAAATATATGCTGAATAAGTAAAAAGTGAAGGAAAATGTGACAAGTACAAATGAGAAACTTGGCTCCAAATATAGTAACGCATCACGCTGACAATAATTTTAGGGGCTCTGAAATACCTTTCTGCTGATGACCATAATGTACTGGAAACAATAGGCAACTTTATGAGTCATGTCATCTCAAGGAAGTTCCTCTTGTATGTACAACAAGAGCAGTGAAGTTAAAGGTATAAGACCTAACTTCCACAGTTACCTTTGACTCGAATTCCCTCCTCTGTTTACCCTCAACTTGCGCCTGTGGGAGCTATGCCGTACTATATCTGCGGTTAGTTGCTGTTGTTAACAGTAGCCTTGCTCTCACCGCTACACCGAGGTGCGGAGCAAGAGGCCAAGTAACAATGTGTGGGTGCTGAAACCGCATATACAGCTGCTCTATGGCAGCATAAATCAGACAGAAAAGCTGCAAAAAAAAAAAAAAAAAAGATTCCACCCTCTGCTTAGTTAGTGAATGCTACATGCAATGTAGGACCATGTAACTTGGCCAAGATATTTGTGGCAACGCAGTCGACGCCCCAAAGGGCTAACCTGCCATGCTCAATGGGTGGTTTGGGCTCCTTCAAGGAAACAATGCAGAAAAAAAAATTCCATACTTTTCCCCTCTTCTAGCATTCAAAAGTAACATCCGCAGTTGTACCATGACATTCCACCACATGAAAGCACCAGCTTCAAGGACTACACGGGTCATGCGCAAAACCACATGAACAAAGAGGGCCCATTCTTGACAGTGCCCACATCCCAGCCCACTTGTATATCAATACTATAACAGGCCAGCAGATGAATGGGGGAGTTTTAGGTTTTAGGTTTGAAGTTTCAACATACAATGATGCTAACACAGCTTACACCCCAGAAAGTGCTATGTACAACTCTTGCTATAAAAGAAGACTCAGTATTAGGCAACTCACACATGCCAATGCAAGGAACGCGACAAGCTATTGTTGCATGACAGCCTAAAATCATTCAGAGATAAAGAGCTACCCATAGTAACATAAGGCTTGCCTGGAAGTTTACCACCATGGTCTGCTTTTAGAAGAGGCTGAACACTTCTTCTTTCACTGTTCTTGATATGTGCAGCAAGGTTAAGTTCACTTTCATTCACAACAGCTGGTACTTTGTCCTGCTGTTCATCTGTGAAAAAAAATAAATTGTTCAAAATGTTGGGAGCCCACAAAATTTTTTAAAGGACCATAGACACTAATTTTACTTGCATGTTTTATTCTTTTAAATAATGCGTTAGCCTTTAATATATACGACTTATCACATGGTATTCGCCAACAACCGTTAAATGATTTGTAATTGAATTTCTTCTTGATGCTTCTTTCGGTTTCATCAACCGAAGGATGGCTGTGACGTGTAGTTGATGTTTAGGTCACGTGAGCCGCGCAAACTAAACTAAAACATAATTGCTGATATTCAGTTTCATTTCCCTACAACACTTAAGCCAGCCTGTTTCAAGAGCAGGAATGACAATAAATGGTGTATGAGCGGCTCTATTACCATTTTTTCCATGCCTCACGTGACCTAAACACCAACTACAAGTGACAGCCAACGTTAAAATGATGAAACCAAGACAGCATCAAGAAGAAATTCAATTATAAATTATTTAGCGCTCGTAGGTGAATACCACGAGGTGATCCTAGAGTACCAACGTCTAACACATCATTTGAAAGAAGAAAACACACAAGCGAAAATTTGGTGTCTATACTCCTTTAAGATAAAATGCAGAATGAAAGTGATGTCAGAAAAAAAATATACAAGAGAAGTACGTACAAGAGTTTTCTGAACAAAAGACCTTTGTTAAGCTCTCCGATCTGTTGAGGCTTTTAATACCACGTGCCATTTGTGCAGCTTCATCTAATGTGGGCAAATGGATCACTTCAGGCTCACAGGGGACTTCAAGATGACCTAAAACAATGAAAGAAAAAAAAAACTTTGACTAATACCCAAAAAAGCAAATAAGTTTGAAATGACATTAAGGATTTCAAAAGTGATGGGAACAAAAATGATTAGGCATAACATATGGAGAAAAAGCTGGTTTGGTTTAGTTTATGGGGTTTAATGTCCCAAAGCGACTAAGGCTATGAGAGACGCCGTAGTGGAGGGCTCCGAAAATTTCGACCACCTGGGGTTCTTTAACATGCACTGACATCGCACAGTACACGGGCCTCTAGAATTTCTCCTCCAAAGAAATTCTAGCCGCCGCAGCCGGGATCGAACCCGCGTCTTTCGGGTCAGCAGCTGAGCACCATAACCACTGGGCCACCGCGGTGGCTGGAGAAAAAAAAAAAAAAAAGCTGAAAGGGGGCAGCATGCATACATTATTGTGCGAATGAGAACTGATGACATTCTAGCTAAAATTAAGAGGAAGAGAAAGACACAGACAAGAAAAGTATTATGTAGAACATATAAGCAGTAGTTCATTAGAGTAACAAGGTGTACACGAAAAAAGAAATGCTCCGAGGTTGCGGAGAGTGAGGTTAGGTAATAAGCAAGAATACAGAAGCCATAGCTAGCATAGGATAAGGAAACCCGGAGGTTATTATGGCGAAAGCCTTTAATGCCTCATACTGTCGGGACCAAGACGTGTTAGCAAATGTGTCCGCGTTTTGGATGCATGCCTTATATAGGCATATGCCAATCAATAGCCAATCGATACTTAATCGGGTGCAATCAAAAGACATCGGAACATGATATAAAGAGATTTCATGATTAAAAAACTCAATGACTAATTGGTAATTAGTAGTAGTTAAGAAGTGGCATGTGGGACTGTGCACTGTGCCTGTACCTTAACTAACACTAATTAATCAGTGTACTAGTTAAGGTCACATTAACTATCACTAACCATACATTAACTAGTGTCACGAAATATGCAAGTCATGCTTAACTATCATTAACCATCATTAATAGTTAGATGTTTCTAGACCTTTCATAAACATTGTGTCGAGCATTCTAGAGAGTTTCATCACTTGACAGGTGAGCGACAGGACACGATGGACGGCATTAGAACAACGGTAAAGACCAATTAGCCTAATTAACCTTTCTAGTCAGACCACATAAATAAATAAAACCGAGTAGGAAATTGGCCGAGTTGGGGAATCGAATCAGGGTCTCCGGAGGGCGAGACGAGCATGCTAACCACTCCGCCATGCCAGCTCGATGGTTTGGAATGAACAAAGGCAAGTCTAGCTAATACGGCGTCTTCGTTCACTCCCACCTTCCTCCCTTCCCTTACGGTGAGGTTCAGGTGTCCACCGAGATATGCGAGAGAGAAACTGAATTGCATGGATCCCAACTAGCTTTTAGCTAGGGATCCAGATGTTTTCACAAGCATGCCTTGTATGAATGTTGAGAAATAAAATTGAATCAATCAATCAACCAATCAATCAATTTCCTTCCCTCAAAAAACAATTTACCGTCGAGAAAGGCGTAGAGCCGAACAGGCGATGGCGTTCTGTGGACTCCCTGGCAGCATTGCAAGACTCTGTCGTGTTCCACTCTAGAGGCGAAGCTTAACATCTTAACCACACATCAGTGACACAAGCAGCAACACTGTGCTTAAGGCTTTCGCCTCACCGCACTTTAGGTCAACAAAGTGCACCCTTGAATTTTTTTGAAGCGGCCTTTGTCCCTTTCACCATGCCTGCATGCTGCTCTGTCATTGAAAGCTTTTTAACAGATGTTTAGACCGACACTTACTTGTGCTCCCAGGGCAGGACCGTGCCCAATGGCCAATATTGCCACATTTAAAGCATTTTGCTGCGTCACTTGCAGAAGTGGTGCCTTCCCAGGAAGTTTGGTTCCGTTTGTTCTTCCACTGTTTGAATTTCAGTTGCCGCACATTCACTTTATGATGACCACGTGAAAACTTCTTTCTTTTCAGGTTAATTCGCACAAAGTTTTCATTAAGGCTTTTGCTTCTTGCAGGCCTGAAAATGTAATATTTATTACTTACACATGTTAGCTATTCACAAGTGCATATACAATATACTAATTCTGCAATGCAATGAAGATTTCATCACCTGTTGACGTTAGGTCTTCCAACTTTCTTTAGCTGCTCAACGGGACGTTCATCCAATACCACTGCATCTTGGGCTGTCACCGATGGCTTGGTACACTTTTTCTTCATTTCTCTGGGCTCACAACAAGCAGAATCATTAGAGACCTTTGGTTTTTTTGCTGTCTTTTTTCGCTGCTTGTCTCCACTTTGTGTAGGCGAACTAGTACTGTCCACTCTTGTTCGGCGTTTTCTATTATGCTTTTCACGGGGCTCTTTAGCAATTTCTTTCAAAGAATTCTGTTCTCC
This sequence comes from Amblyomma mixtum, assembly GCF_055824585.1. Lineage (NCBI taxonomy): Eukaryota > Metazoa > Arthropoda > Arachnida > Ixodida > Ixodidae > Amblyomma > Amblyomma mixtum. Next base: position 90,836,216 of record NC_143014.1, on the reverse strand, counting down.
AACAGGCTTCTCTTCAAACTCGTACACATTCTGTGAGGGTTGGTCCACACACCCATCAAGCTTGCTTACCCGAGTTTCTTGTTTACTTGCATATGAAAAGTTGTGCTGAGGCTTCTGTGTGCAGTGGTTAATGCTGTTTTCATTCCGTGTTTTTGCTTCTGGCAGCACTAAATGTGAACAGCTAGAATTTTCCTCACAAGTGAACTCTGAAAGCTTGGGGGAAGGAACAGGTGTCTGTGGCTGTTGCATGGCAGGAGTTTTAGGAGATGTAGGCTTGAGAAATACATCATCAATTAGTTCTGAGAATGACGAGTTAAGTGAGGAATTTTTTGTGCTAACCTTGGCTTTTACATAGCCTTTTTCACTGAACCTGCCTCTGTACACACTTGGTCGACATGATAATGTCAGGTGAGATGCTGATGATGGTGGACTAACAAATACTTCATCATCATCAGCAATGCTGTTCCTTGACAACCATGACTCATCAAGACTCTGATTGTAGTACAGCGTACGTGAAGTTGATGCCATTTTGTGAGGAGATTTAAGAATGCTGTCTTCAGCTGCTGTTAAGTTCTGTTCACTTGAGGTACATTCCTTGGCTTGTTGCTCATTTGCCACAAAGCTAAAGTGTTCCCTGTGCTCTTCTGTTTGCGGGCATACCGGTTCATCTTGCAAACTTTTAGATCGATAACCACACAACTTGAAGGCTTCTTTGGGTTGGCTCTGAAATGTGAAAAGCATTTACACTTCTTGATGCCAAAGATACATAGGCATGCTGCAAGACTTACTTTCACTTCAAATGATGCGAACAGCTTCTCACGAATCTTGCTCTTGTAAACACTTGAAATTGGCAGTTTTTTGTTTTCATTAGCTGAAGGCCCTTTTTTATTCAGTGAACTGTCCCATACGCCATCGTCCAAGGCCACCTAGAAATGCAACCAAAGTACAGAGACTGTTTCTCCTCTAGTGCTTCTCAGGTATGGTAAAACAGAAGTTAGCCAGAAATAATATGGAGGTTTACCGATGCTTTCAGTTTAGACACATTTTTCTTGACCTTCCAATATCCAGTGTAGGCCTCTGAAATGGGTGCATGAACACGAGTCGTCACATAGCAACACAAGCAATGTCTGCAATAATTGGAAAAAGGTAATGTGCACATGGCATTATCTATTTTGCTGCAGTGAAGTATGCATACTTCAAGAGACAGTCCAGAACATACGAGAAGCACATGCCTTCTTGTACATCTCAGCTTCAAATACTCTAGCAGGCAATATTTTTCAGTACTCCACTGTGTTGCAGAGCCCCTGGCTCATGTGACCAAAGTTAGTGCTGAGTCATGGAGTCATGTACTTTGTCTAGTGTAGCATTTCAAAGCTCTAAAGATTGAGGACAGTTCTCCCTGCTCTTCAGACGCTTGAAACACAAGCGATACTCAATGAGCCCAACTACAATGTCTGAAGTGAGCTACGGTAATCACATGTTGCACTCTTTATATATGACAAAGAATGTACAGCCATTGTCAAAAGTTTAGAGCCGTTACTGGTTTGCTTTTAAACCGTGTAGTGGGGCCCTTGTGGCACCTGTGGAAGTCCTAAATTTTGGAAGGGTGAGGATGAGAGCTCCTTTTCAAGAGATTTGGAATGCCGGAGATGTATAACAAGCCACACAGCGTGGCCCAGAGGCAAACCGCCCTGGGCTCTAAACTTTTGACAAATGGTGCACCTGAGGCCAAGTTGCCGTTGTTGACTAGGGTGGACTTATGATAAACTCGTGTGGGAAATGGTTTTGTGGGGCGGCCATGCTTGCACAATGTATTTGTTCTTGTCTGTCAAAAAATGTAAGTGCCAATGTGGTTTTTCACTGGAAATGGAGAATTCCTCGTTCAGGGCGGATATAAGAGAAAGGAGCGGGGCCGTCGCTTTCGCCTCCCCTCTGATATCTCTACATGTATGAATGAATAAAGAATAAACTTTCGTGCGCAAGTTTTTTTTTTTGCGTGTGTGTATGTGGAAAATATGGATACTGAACACTGTGAAAAACACTTCCAACAAAAAAGCATCATTGTTTAGTCAGCATGAAGACGTCTCATTATTACTCTTACATGTTAGTACCGTGACTGCGGGCACCCACAGAGAAAACACCGCAATGCATGAAGCGGTTCAAATGGCAAAGGCAAAACGCATCGTTCAATATGCGCAAGCTGGCTCACGCGTTTTCTTCTCGCTATTTGTCGCACAGCTTACAAATATAGAAAATATGCACCTGCAATATTCTTCGGTGCGTTCTTGATGTCAACCTGAAAGGAGAATAAAAATGTGCGCGGCCGTAAGCTCTCGGGTAAACACCAGTCGCAAACATGAATACGAAGATGAGAGGCAATACTAACAGCAGACGGCTTCCTTCCGTGTTCCGCGGTAAACGACTTCTCCCACTCTTTGATTATAAATTTAAGCTGCTGAAGATTTTCACTCACATCCATCTCCTCGAGAAAAGAAGGCCTACGTCTCTATTTCATGTTTTGTAACATTCGCGCGGTTTTACAAGTTGAGCGAGACTTCGCCTTGGCTGGGCTTGACCGCGTGCAAGCGGTAATATTGAGTTAAGCTGCCTTATAAAACTTTGAAGTGTGCAATATTATAAAAATAACCATATCACATGTTTCAAAGCACAAATTATTATAAATTATTTTTCTATCTGGATATTTAAAAATTGTGAAGTAAGAGTGCTTTCGTTTTTGCGATACCTGAGCAACCTGAGTCTGCTGTTTTTTTTTGTTTTGGCTGGGTTTTTCTTGGACGTACTGAGTGTTGCTGGTGCTGTACCGGGCGCGTACTGGGGCATGCAAAGTCAGCGCTGACCTGTAGTGTAATAGTATTCAGGAGAGGAAAGTGAGTGCACCGTTCAAGTGAAGGTATTCGCATGTTGTAATTGAAAACACCAATGGGCGTGCCTTTTCGTCGTCGTCTGTGCGTCAATCCCTGTTTCTATTTTTTCCCCCTTTTTTTGTGCAACTTTTACTTCTGGATAAAAAAAAAAGCTGGCAGATTATAGAGCAAATGATATGCGCGAACTATTTATGTCTACTGAGTTCGAACTACCTGGCAGTTAATGTGGCTTGTTGCGAATTCACATTCGTCGTCTGCCCGTGAAGCTCTCGAGCAGTGCTCGAGCTCTCGTGAAGCGATTTCTTTTGTTCCTGCGTTTTATCATCTCATTTAGTTGTTTGACGGAGGGATAAATGGAACACAAGTCGAAAAGAGCCTCGGGAAATGGATGCCGCCCTCGGAACCTTGCGTAATATTTTAATTTTCACTTTTTTTTCTTCTCCGTGGAGTGTTGCCTCGAAACTGCCAGTCGAACTAACTAGTAATTGTACCTTAAAAATCCAGCTAGGAGAATTCACGTCACTTCTCTAGTGTTGCTGCTACGATTCGTGCGTCATGTACTGTGGAAAACCGTGGCTGTGCGTGGATCGTGTAGCCAGACCGCGATATTTGATGCCGGTAGCTGCGTGTCTGCCGAGTAGTGCTGTAGGGTCTTCAGGTTACGGATAGCTCGGTAATAGCATCTGCTATGATACTGCTGACGAATTAAGTTTTATGTGTTTGTCTGCACGAAACTGTAGACTATGTTGCCTCCTTGAATGTAATATTTTTCTCACCGTTCTCTATTTTCAGTATGTGCAGCACCGTCATCAAGTTCAATGGACATATTACCCCAAGTGATCCTCTCCACCATCCTGTTATAATCATTGGGCAACCAAAAAACCTTGCTAAAATCACATTTGAGGATGTCAAATGCAAGCTTGAGCCTCGTGTTGGCGAGGAGGTAAGTGCACACCGTTGACAATTTGCTTTTTATTTATTCAATTTATTTATTCAAATACCCTAAGGGCCCGTGTGGGCATTACATAGGGGGGGAAAATAACAGTGAAAAAAAATGAAACAGTATAAAAACTGCAATGACTACAAAGGTAGCAGCTGCGTACACCATCACGAAATACACATAAACCACTGTAAACATACATGTTCATCTTAGTGCGGTTTTTCACAACACATACACAATATGGAAGGGTCAACACTACAACTCGAGGTAGCGTGTCAGAAAGACCTCAAATTTGTCGTGATCTTTGAGAGATGCAACGGTGCGAGGGAGCTGATTCCACTGACGGATGGCGAGGAGGAGAGGCGAGTGAAAAAAGAGATTGGTTCGGGCAAACATAGGTTCTACTTTCATTTCGTGATCAAATCGTGGAAAAATGTGACGGGCCGGTGTGATATGGCACATAGCAAAGGAAGAAAGACTATGATATATCTTGTGAAAAAAGGATAGAAGTGAAGTCTTTCGAGCAAAGAAAGCAAAAAATTTTTTCGAAGGTTGAAGTAGTACATATTTCATGCCATTCTTTATCCTTAATTTTGTGTATTTCTGACTGGCCTCTTAGCTCATGAACTTATCAGCATATTCAGCAAATGGTATCTTTGCCAGAAGTGTGCCATTTTCAAAGCTGAGTGTTGTACGAAAAGTCTGTTTATGGGCAAATTTGAAAAATGGACTCCGACCACTAGGAAGAGAATTGATATCTCGGCCTTGTATTGGATCTTTGTTCACAATTGAATGATTGCAGCAATTAACAGTGAACTAATGTGTTTAAACTGAGGGTTCGTACAGGCAGTGTACAGAGACAGTTGCCACTGTTGAGGTTCAGAGCGTGAGTAATTGTTTAGTTGAGTAATAATTGTAGGTGAAGGCGAACTATCTTTTGGTGGCTAGCATACGCACTTTTCCTTATGCTATTCTCGTTTTCCATCAGTGAATCGCACTCATTTTTGTGCACTGTGTTCAGAAGTAGCTTGGGAGTTCTACTTAATGACTACCTTATTGCCTTTTTGTGCTTATAAATGTGCCCTCAAATCATTTCCATTTACTGTAGCCAACATATTACCTTGGGTGATGAACCCCCAGACAACACTACATTCTCAGGATGTTGAGAGGATGTACTTTTGAGGATGTTATCTCATCCTGATGACATCCTTTATTGATACTAAAGTCTTCACTGAGCCCTAATATGTGAGCTCAGTGCATCCTCAGAATATCCTAAAAAATGCCCCTGGAGGGCCTGAGAAGGTGACGATTTGGTGCAAAGAATTTTTCTTATTTGCTTATTGTGGGCGGCATTAATGGGAATGGTGTGACAGCTTTATTTTTGCTTCATTTGTGCTGGATTCTGACAAAAACAAATTTTGCAGAACGTCGTGCTTGGCAAGATTGTTTGCAACTGATTCACCACCTTTTTCGGTGACCATGGGTTGTTTTTCACACAGGCTGTTTTGACCACATCAGAAACATGAAATACGCAAGAGATGCTTACTGAGGAAATATATTTTGTGATATATCTTTGACTTAATATTTATTGTGTCAGAATGTTTCTCTTTATTAATGTCACTATTGTACAAAATTTATTTTAATTAGATCTGCACTTTTAAACGAGCCACATGCATGAGATCAAGCTGTCACAATTTCAGTCTAGTGCCACAATATTGTCTTGCAATTAGACATTTGTAGGATGTTTGCAAAATTTTCGTTCTCACGGCAGCCAGAAGTGTATAAACTGAGGATATCATTGTGGAGGGTGTTTGATCATGTTACACTCAAAATATACTCAGATCATCCAGTTTGGGAAGGGGGTTTTGGACTATTTGAGGGTGTCCTCAGGACTTTTGGTGTTGTCTGGGTTGTTTCAAAACTTTGACCAACTTGGGTTTGTTCAGAACGTAGGTTGGAATTTTCCTTACAGACAGCAGCACTCAGTCATAAGTTTGTTTTCTTGTTGCTTGTAATTTGTCAGGTAAGAGGGCCTCAAAAGTGCTATCTGGTTGTGGTTGCACATGTTGCCCAAGCCTATCCATGAGAAAAAGAAATGGATCTTTTCTACTGGCCTGGATGCCCTATATTTGTTGGGTTTTGAAGTAGAACTATAGATATCTTTTTGTCACAACATTCAGTTTGCTTTAGGAAACTCGTAGAATGAAACTGAAGTCAGTGATACTGAACGCAGCTTTGGCAGCAGTCATCACCGTAAAATATCAGACATTTACTGTTGATTTTTTAAAGATTAGAAAAGTTTAGTAGCTACTAAGTTGCACACCTTACTCCTGTTTTCATTGTTTTGATTTCATAATTTGAAACCATTGTGTTTTTTGAGGGGTTCAGAATAATTTTTTGGAGTAGCTAATTTCAGTAAATTTTTTTTGGCCATGGAATGCATCAAAACCCAGTTCAGTCACGATAATGAGTAGGAGCTAATGAGCAGGAAGCTTGGAAGCGAGCCTATAATCGTGCATGGGAACAGCATTAAGCAGTGCATTAAGTTGCACTGTTGCAAATTGTAGTGAGCAAGTGCACTTGTGCTGTTGAGAAACGAATCTATGGGGGGACAAGCATGAGAATGAGCTGATGTCTTTGCAGCTTGCTGCTGCGCTCAGCTTGGGATCTGGGCCTCTGGGGTAATCACACTCAGCCTGCCATGAGCTGTCTGTTATGACTGAACTCATTTTGAGTTTCATATCTGTATACACTGTGTGAATGAAATTTGAGGCCATTAAATTAAATATTCCGTAAGTCCTGGAAAAAATTCATTGCAACATGACATATATAGCCTTTGTACTGGCAGAAGCATTACAAATATCCGCATACAAACAAACAGCTCTTTACAAACAGATACAAACAGCTCTTTGTAATCAACGGTTCGCCAATTTTGTAGCGTAAGCTACACTACGTGGGTTGGAAGGAGCTTCGCATCCCTCTGCGCCGACCATACTGCGCAGGCGCGGCAGCAGCGTGACGTCACGAGAGGCGCAGCTGCGTCGCCTTCGCCGCCGGCGCGCGCGCTTCTCTCCGGCGTTCTGTCGGTCGAAGCATTCCAGAGGCGTGACGTCTTGGCAGATGCGCCGAAGCCACGTGCGTCTGCTGCAGCGTTTACGACAGCCACGCCGCGCGCTACTGCGCATGCGCGAGGAGGGCGCACCATGCGTATATAATGCACGGGACATGCGGTTGATGCCATGCGCTCTACATGGAGGTTAAAGAGAGTCGAGCCGCTGCCAGTCGGCGGAGAAGCCTGGAAAACCTCAATTCCTCAGACCCTGAGGTTGTCGCTTGGCAGTTAGCCGCTTACACTACGTATATCCTGGCATAGCAGAGCTAAGCCACTGCCAACTTTTTTTTGTTATGGAGCTACGTGAAGGTTGCAAACAGAAGCAAACATTCAGTGTCTGTGTGTGTTCTGTCTTTGCATCTATGTCATGCTGCTGTGACTAATTTTTATGTGCTTAAAAATTTTAGCCTTTCCCGATCCTGTTTATATTTTTTCACTAAAGAATGTAAATATTGTTAACTTTTATAATGCTGCAGAAATGTGTTTCATCATATTATTTAGACTGTCTTTTTATGTGGAAAGTCCTGCTTGCACGTTTTGAATGCAAAAATATTCAATTCACCATTGCACAGGGCTGTTTAGCAGATTTGTTACAGGCAGGAATATTTATGGGCAGTTGAAAGCTCCTCAGTTAATCATTATTTTTTTTCCTGTGAAATTCAAGCTCTTCTTGTGAAATGAGCCACACAGGTTGAGCTTGAGGAAAGCATTTTAAAATCATACAGAATGCTGTGGGCAAGCGATACTGATTTGAAGCAGCTGTCTTCCTAAATGTGATCAAGCTAGGCGCATTTAATTGCTCTTCAGGAATTGAATTTGTGTCACCTCTTCGTCTTCAGTTTATATTCTGTTAAGGTTGCTTTTGATTTCGCTGAAATTGCATCTGTTATCACATGGAGCACTTGGCGTGGAATATCACTTGCACATTTTTTGGTTTTAGATGTTCAAGGCAGCTGTGGTCTCTCTGCACCCGTCACCTACTGACAACTGCTTCTTGTACTTGAACTTGGCCATTGTGGCTGCATTGCCAACAAAGTGTTCACGCCACAACACGCCTTCACACGCTCATTCTCTTACCAAACTGGTAAAGAGCCTTACGTCTGGAGTGGATGAGTACATTGTGGTAAGTCTTGTTTATAGTTGCTACCATGTGCCTTCAGGTTAAAACTTGAAGCATGTATGGCAAATGTATGTTGATCAAATATTTTAGGGGAATCCCCCAAGGTGGAGTAGATTTGTAATAAGGGAGTAATTACTCATTGGCATCCACCTGAGCGCAGCCATACGGCTACAAAGGAAAGCTATACAGCTTTCTCAGAAACTTCGTAGTTAAAGAAAAATTCGTCCTGGTCCGGGGTTCGAACCTGGGACCACCGCTACACCGGAGCAGTCGCTCTACCAATTGAGCTAACCGGGACGGCAAGCTTATGGTAGGACGAGAGCGAATTGATCAATAACTTGCCGTCCCATAAGCTTGCCGTCCCATAAGCTTGCCGTCCCATAAGCTTGCCGTCCCGGTTAGCTCAATTGGTAGAGTGACTGCTCTGGTGTAGCGGTGGTCCCAGGTTCGAACCCCGGACCAGGACGAATTTTTCTTTAACTACGAAGTTTCTGAGAAAGCTGTATAGCTTTCCTTTGTAGCCGTATGGCTGCGCTCAGGTGGATGCCAATGAGTAATTACTCCCTTATTACAAATGTATGTTAAAACATGATGTGTTAATACTTGCACAAAGAAGTACCTGGTTACTTTCTTGCTTGCGCACCTTTACACATGAAATTATGGTGTATGTAATCAGCCATAGTAATCTTTCTGTATTGTTTCAAGTTTTTTCTTGAGCTTCTTTATTAGATATAAATGATAGTACATTGAGAGGAGAGTTTGTATAGAAGAGGTCTCTGAGTCATTGTGGAACCTCTTGTAATTAGTTGAGCAGTTGTGCGCAAAGGTGGCCTAGAAGAAACAGAAAACATAAGTACAGTGAAATACTGTGTACATAATTACAGGATATAGTTTGAGTTGTTTTAAATGAATAAGAAAAAGTGCAGTGAACTACCACTTGAATGAACTTCAGGGTACCTTATGGGGACCTTCGCTCAATTGAGAGTTTGCTGACGTGAAATGAGCAAGCAGCCATTTGTTTTTATGAGCTGAAGTAAATATCAAACCATTGAAATGGCTCCTAAAGATTTTATTTCACAACACTAAAAACTTCTTGCAAGTGTCATGTACTTGGCACCTTGAAAAAAATGCAGTAATTTTCCAGTGAACGTTTGTATTCGCCATTGCCAGCGTTTTAACTGGGCAGGTTTGTTGCCGTTTTTACGCACCTTTTCTGGTATGAATGCCTGCTGGCTGGCAAAGGCTTCTGACTTCCATGGACACATGAGTGCCTCTCTTGCTGAAATTCACATGCTATTGTCTTTGATAAGAGGTTCTTCCTTCCTTCTTGAGATTGAGAGTGAGGCAAATGCACTAACCAATTTATTCTGCTACTGCTCAAGCTGCATGCCAGTACGGGGCCAAACCAAACTAAAGCAGATATGGTATTTCGTACTTTTTGAAGTGAAAGTATAACACTGAAAAGTTATGCAAGCTGTGTAGTTTCACAAGTTGCACAGTTTGGAATAGAAGCTTCTGAAGCTTTGGGTAATGAAAATTGCTGCATATGTGCTGAAATGATGCACTCTGACCCAGAATTGTTATGTTACTAATTTCCCAAATCTTGAACTAAAAGTTGCAGTGTGCTGAACTTTGTTCAAATGAAGCTCATTTCTATTGGATGCAATTAGGTGGGGGATTTTTTAAAGTTCCCAAATCTTGAACTAAAAGTTGCAGTGTGCTGAACTTTGTTCAAATGAAGCTCATTTCTATTGGATGCAATTAGGTGGGGGATTTTTTAAAGTTTAACTGGACCAGTGAAAGTTTTACCAAGTGACATTGTTCAAGTAGTATTTCACTGTAAATCACATAACTCCAAGTCTGGGAAAAAATGGGTAAAAGCTAAAAACAGAGCCAACATCTGAGTAATAGGCAGTAATGATAAGTAATATCAAATGTAGAAAAAAACAGGAGAGTGGGGGATTATTAAGGAAGTCCATGCAGCCGACTTGCACTTAGACAACTGTGTTGTGCCTTACTGGCAAATCACTCACGAAGACTGCAGTACCAGTGAGCTAGTGTAAGCAGTTCTCTGGGTTATGCAGGTACTCGTAGATGTGTATATATACGATTCCTTAATTCTATTTCTTCCGTCTTGTGTTTAAACAGAGTCTTAAAGGGACTGACCACTGACCAAAATGTGTCGAGAGTTTGGTGGAAATGAAAAGGTCGTGCCTCATATTGTGACATTGAGCATTGCAGCATCGGAAGATTTATAATTTTAATTTGGAATTGAAAATCACACAAAACAAATCTTGCGATGAAACCCTGTATCCCAACATGTGACCACATTTTGACAAAATATCGCTGATTTGGTTTAGATGCAGTCTTTTTTATTTTTTTTTAAGAGTATTCGTCATGTTTTATTATAGTTTACGCTCTCTCCAGTGTGCCCTTTGGTGAAAAGCAATGCTCCTTTCATGTCGCCGACAATGTGCTTTTAGGTTTTGTCGCTAGATGGCCCCACAGTCTATTGTATTTCTTGGATGGAGCAGCAACCACGGTCCACTAAAACTTATGTTGATGGTACATCACTGTGCCATTACAACTTTGGTGTGGAAACTGAAATAGGCTCTACTGCATACTAAATATGTCTAATTATTATTGTCTGGCATTTGAGATTTATATAGTTTTTGGTGGACCACATTTTCCGACACGCAATTGACATTGTGTTTGCTGATATGGTTTCCAGCATCGGGATACATAAAACTAGGCGCGTGCACTGATAGAAAATATTCGATGCTCAAAAATTCAGCGTTTAGTTTCTTTAAGAGGGGACATGGCTTTGAAATCTCAAAAAATGGTTCCAAAAATTAATTTTTTGATAATTGTTGTGTCCACTCTTATGCTGTCCCGAAGTTTTATTGCTGAAATCGACCGGGAAATGGTCTAAAAAAATTTGTTTCATGGACGGCGGCTGTGCATTGCGAGGAAATGCTCGATGTTTTTCTTTGTTTTGGTTTTCTGACTAGATGTTCGTCTTGTGAAGGAGATTTCTTCATGGCTATTTTATCTGTTTTGACCCTGTTTGTTTTGTTGCATTCCTGGGGCCATACTGCTGCTACATCCTTTTTTTTTTTTCAGATTTGTAAATTTTAAATCTCTAGTATGAAATTATCTTCTTACTCTAGATTTATCAGTGGACACTGCATCACAAAAGTTAAAAACAAAAATTTGGGCGTTGTTAAAAAAAAAAAAATTCCAAAAATGTCTTGGCCTGTAGCACGACAGTAGGAACGCAGTAAATGTTGAACCAGCCTTGTGCCACATTTTCTTAACTCTGCAGCCTTTTTACAAGATACAAAGGAAAAATAGTTATTAGAAAGCAACTTTCTGGAGACATAACTGGGAAATTTTGTGAGAGTATTCATAATAATATATTTCTAATAGGCTCAAAAAATTTCATGTGAATACATAAAGAAATAACAATTTTTACTGAATGTAGTGTTCCTTCTTAAGTCTCATTCGTGCACAGTGTTATAGGATGTGCGTTTTTTTTTTTTTTTTGTGGAGAATGAGTTTTGTTTTTCAGTACTGTACTGTGATTTTGGGTAGCATTAATAATTTTGCTTGAGAAGATATTCATTCTAGGGTGTGCATATATGTAAAGTTCAGTGCATTTGTAATTGAAGTGTTCTTGGTCCTGCTTGTCATCCCTTCCATGTCTCATATGCTTGCTGTGGTGCTACTTGTGTCACGTAGCGTATGGCAACTCATGGATCTGCCACTAGCCTGTAGCTTGTGGCAGGTCCATGAGGTCTTGCTAACTGCATGAAGATGTACAGGTCTCTCCAGTATGAGAAGGAACAAAATTTTGAGCATTGAATTAATGATTACTTCATAAGTATGTGTGATAAGTTTAGTGTTCCCTTTTTTCTAACTGGTTTCCCTTTTGGCGTATAATATCCAAGAGTCATTTTCAGCTTCAGTAGAGAAGTAACCAATAAATTTCTCTTTTTCTGTGAACTCGTTGCTCCCTTTTATATTGGAGGAACCTGTACGTGGTGGAAAGAATGAATTCTCATGATAAGTGGGAAAAAGAAAATTAAAGTGAATTCAGCATCACATTTCACTCGGTCTTTGTTTACCTCGCATTAATGGAATCAGTTTCAATAACTGACCCATGACCAGTTATTGACCATGACCAGGAGAATAAGCCAGTTAAAGCCAAAATTTCTCTTTACCATTGCCATCATGTGCATCACCTTGGTTTTGTTTCTGCCCCCTCATGTGCTGGTGCTGGCGTGGGCTTTTTGAAAGCTGCATTGCACAGATATGCACATTCATTGAGCAACTAAACTGAAATATTTTCTAGTTGCTTTTACAGTGCAAACCAGGGAGAAGTGTTTTAATGGAACCACTGAAGGAATGTCTTCTCATCAGGATTTTTTTTAAGGGTACAACATTTCTGCGAGCAGAAATGTTGTAACTTGACTCTTTACTTTTTACTGCTTTCCCTTCTTGGCTGTCATCTTTAGTTGAGCTCAGATGGCCATATTTTTCTGCCTTATTTAAAATACGCTTTGGTGTCCACTGACAATGCACCATGCTTGTGTTTTCCAGTGGTGTGCCAGTCTGTCATCCACTTGGGGTGTCACTGAATGGCCAAAAAAGAAGTGAACAGATGAGCTGGCTGATGGGCAGAGTGCAGCTCCAGCCTGTAATCTTTATTTTTTTTTCTGGCTTGCTCTGCTCTGTGAGATTAGTGAGAAGGTGAAGAGGGTTGTTCTTAATTGCTAATATCTCTGGTGCTACAAAAACCTTTGCGGGAGATTGCTCGGTGATTCAATATCTGTCAGTCTCTCGGTTTTCTCACCCTTGTGCACGTTTCTGTGTCCTACATCATATTAACTTATGGTGGTCAGTCTATTGAATTTTATGCCAATCTTTCTTTACAGCTGGTATGTGAATGGCAAGATGTGTTTGCCAGTGCATGTGCTGTTGCTAGAGCATTTCCGGTGTTCAGCCGGAAGTCGAGTGGCAGTCCAGGATCGCACAGTGTTATGGTGGAGTTTCTGCTCGTGGACGGAGGAGGTGGAGGTCGCCATCTGGGAGAGCCAGAACTGCGCTGCCTCACTGCTGCTGCAGAAGCCATTCAGCTGACAGCAAAGATTGTCGATACGCCCTGCCATGACATGAACACCGAGGCTTTTATCAAGGTAAGGGTATCGCTTGATGAGGCCTGCTGAATGGAGTTTAGTCCAGTTAGGTCACTGCATAATTGAACTGTGCACACAGCCAAGGGCGTCCGCAGAACTTTTTCCCGGAGGGGGGGGGGGGGGGGGGGGGGGGGCAGTAGGTTAGCACCAAAAAGAAACTAGTGCATAGATAATATCCGTAATTCCAGGGGGGGGGGGGGCAACCACCCCCCCCCTTCCGGACGCCCATGCACACAGCAAAGCTGTGAGAGTTTTCATATTGAGTGTATTTGCCAGAATTGAAAATGGTACAGTGCTCAACAGAATACAACAACCCACATATGAGCTATGTGTACCATTGTATGATGGTGTGCAGGGAAGCTTTCTATTCAGTGATGATTTGAAATGGAAGATATGAGGGTGTATGTGCTACTTGCATGTCTTCAAGCATGTCGTAAAACTTGTAAGCCTCACCATAGCTAACTGCGGGAAAGGCCATGTATTCAGTTTAATGTGTGGCATTCATTGAGATCCGTGTACACTAGCATTAGAAAATGGACAGTGCTGTAGTCCGAATATAGATGTGGATAATTCAGTATTTCCAAACACAGATCTTACAACGTCTGTAATGGTGAATCACATTCTGGTCATTACAGTCCTACCTCGTTGTAGTGAATGGGTAGAAAATTGTAAATAGTTAGATGTAGCCAAAATTTGTAATATTAATTTTGTCTGAAACACACGCTAGAGCAGTGATATTTAGTCAGGGAAGGGATGTCAAATCGGGCAGTTTTTACTAAAGAAACTAGGGGACCTTTTTCGAAGTTTCAGCACCTTTTGGGAGGTCCTCATGGTGGTTATGAAAACTGCAATAAAACAGAGTGCATTAGGCTGGCTTCCCCACATTGCAGCTGTGTTGTGTAGAAACTGGTGCATCAAAGCGAAAGCTGTGAGATCGACCTACAGGTGGCGGCACCGTTGCCCCGCTTGTGTGGATTGGGATCCGGCGGTGCTCGCGGAAATGCACTTGGCGGTGGTTCACTTCCAGGTGGGCAGTAGGTTTTTTGCCAAAGAACACATGTCCTTTGTAATGGATGAGTGATATACTGCCTAAAGTGTTCCAGTTTTGCACAGAAATGTGTAAAATTGGCAAACGCTGTGTGAGAGAAGCGCGAATTAAATTAAAACGGAGGACCAGCATGCATCCCCTGTTCAGTGGTTTGCTTGCATGGTTTTGCATGCGTTAGCCTTGTACCGCACTGACAGGCGTAATTTTTTTTATTGCTTCACACTTGCCCTTTAGCATTTTTGTTTTTGTTCGCCTTTTCACCAGTGTGCGCACTACTGCCTGTCACCAGAGAAGTGATATAGTATACAGGCGTCAGACAGGCAAATTTAGTGTCACATCCAGCTAGTGCATTTCACCTTGTGAAGTGTCACTGTAATAATGTGGTGCTATGCTGGGAAGAAAAGTGCCATTCGGAATGCATTTCTTCCAGCAGCGTACTACGTATGCGTTCTCCTTCCTTTATTCTTGTTAGGCAAAAGGTGAAACCACTGTGACCCTCTTCTATGACAGGAATTTCTTTGGGCAAAGACACACCAAACTATGGGGCAATATATTAGGTGCTGTGCAGTCATTTTCTAGCCCCCACACTCATGCCCTTGGGGCTGACCTAGCTCAAGAAAGGAGACACGGTCTGGTTCACTAGCGTCCTTGAGGATTAAGCAGACTAAATGCAACGGTGACAGCGTACTGCCCGGCAAGTGTTTCACAGACGATGAATGCTACTATGGCTAGACGATGTAGGCACTGCTTCAAACTATTCCCCCCAAAGTAAGATCACGACGGTATTATACAGGAATTTTCGCTGCTCAGGAAAGCTGACTGTTCACGTGTACAGTGTACAGAGTATTTCAGCCGAGTGCACGGAGTTGGCCAAACTCACTACGAGGCAAGTGCGTTTTTGCCAGTCTCAGTGAAGTTAATCATGTGAAGCTGAGTGAATGACTAATTGCAAGTGTCATTTGTTGAGTATGACTCTAAATTTGGCCATGTGACAGGAGTATTACATACTCGCCAAAATTCAGGAGCTTCTGCAGTTACTTTTTATTACATTGAACGGTGAGTTACGAATTAGTCACTACAAAGACACTGCAAAAGACTGCTCATGAGTGTGGTTAGACTTGCGCAAGGAGCTTTGAGAGAATGAAGATTACTTTAGCTCTAAAATTATCAGACAGTGGCTTCAGTCTTATGCAAAACAGGTACCAGAAATAAAGCTTTCCATATTAATTCACTGTTAAAGAAATGGATCGTCTTTGTCTTAATGTGGCTGTCAATATATCTATTACTACCCGCCAAGTAAATACTGCCATGCAAGGAGGAAGCCAGGTAGTTAAGCACGTATGATATTCAGTGCTATTACATTTCGCCCCACAGGTGGATGTGTCACATAGGATGTTCATATTCTTTTCTCAATTTTTACTTGTCAGAAACAATGGGCTTGCACTGTAGAGAGCACTAGCATTCATTTAGCCAAATAGCAATATTACTAGGCTCACAATGGCATACATTCATCTAGTCTGACCAAGTAATATTTGCGGTGACGCCGCCGTGATGGCTCAGTAGTTATGGTGCTCGGCTACTGACCCGAAAGGCGCGGGTTTGATCCCGGCCGTGGCGGTCGAATTTCGATGGAGGCAAAATTCTAGAGGCCCAAGTGCTGTGCGATGTCAGTGCATGTTAAAGAACCCCAGGTGGTCGAAATTTCCTGGAGCCCTTCCCTACAGCATCCCTCATAGCCTGGGTCGCTTTGGGACGTTAAACCCCCAACAAACCAAACTAATATTTGCGGTGATATTTAATGCTGGGAATTATGTGAATCGTCAATGTTTTCGCAGTTCTCTCGGGCAAAATTTGCTCACTGCTGTGATGTGACTTATGTGCAGTAGCCTTCAAGTTTAGCAGCAAAAAACATATATGTCTCACATGTACTACCAGCAACAAATTAAACATAGACAAGAGAACTGGAATACCAACGCAGAAACACATTTATATTAGCTCCTGTGGAGGAAATACAAGCGAGGTCCATTAACATTTCTAAAAAACACTCTTTGAGCCTTAGAATTGAAATTACCCTGTTTAATTAGTATGAAGCTGCCTCTAGCTAAGGTCTTCTCATTTTGCTGTTCGCGTTTCAGTTGCCTTGTTCGTGTTTCATTTGTTGCTGATATCTTTCAGAATTGGTTAATGCGGTAAGAAGAAAATATTCAAGAAACTTGATCATGCCTATAGAGGCCACAAAATTAAATGTGAGATTGCATTCTTCTTGGCAGCAGTCTTCAAGCCGACTTAGTACCTATGGGATCCCAAACATAACTGACAATAATATACAGTCGCTGGGCAGCTGCATTCAGCTGTGGGGATGGCAGTGAACTGTTCTTTTTGCTTTGATACAGCACCTAGCACCATCATCGCTGTGTTTGAGATGCCACATGACAAATAACGTGAAGTGCTGAAAACCGATGGAGGATGTCGATCCAGCATGATATACTCGACATGGACAATTATTGCCTTCATTGCAGCCTAGAATGATAGTGTGTTCAATTTTCTTTCTTAAGACGCAATCAAGTAAATAGAAACACGCTGAAACCGCAAAACAGTCACCAAGAATGTGTGCCGTACGCGCACACGTAAACACTGCTGGCTAGTAGATGACACATGAACACATCCCCACTAAAGAGGGTTCGCCGCGGTGCTGCAAAGGTGCCGAATCATTATTTTCACCACCTATGTGACAGTCAGCATGAGTACAGGGTGGTTACTGCAAGGCTATGCGACCGTCCACGCCACTGCTTGTGCTGTCAATGGGTGCGAGAGGCGTGAGCGTGTGCTGACCGCCTGGGTACTGACCCTTCATGCCACGGTGTGTACCATGCTGCTGTTGGCGAGTGTGAGGTAAAAGCACAAACTACCTTGGCCGCACCACCACCTGCCACTTGTTCAGTGTGGCAAAGCCTGCCGCTTGGCATCCGAGTGGGAAACTTTTGGTCCTGGGGGGTTTGATATATCCGTTTTATTTCCAATTTTGTTTGATGTATGAAGTAAAAATTACATGTGTTTGCGAAAAATATTTAGGAAGAGTTTGGTATAATCAATTATTCATAATACCCATGTTCGTTGTATCAAAGTTCGACTGTATTCTTGTGTGCTTCCCTGTAGCAAAGTTGTTTTACAAGTCGAGAGTGTTGCATTGTTCCTGCAGAGGCACCTGCAGTCTGCAGCTGCTTGGTGTGGGAACATTTTGGTCAGGCCCACCTTTGTCTAGCACTCTGTATGACTTTTTAGCCATATCTAGAAAAAATAAAGGAAGAAAGGAAATCCTGCCAGTTGAGTTGATACTGAATGTTTTAACCTTTAAGGCCCTCACTGAAGGGGACAACTCACATTGGCCCCTTCTACTATAGCAGATTGTTTGCTAGAGCTGAATAATCTTTTTCTCTCCACCTGGAGTCTCCTTCTTTCAATTTTCAGGCAGCTTAGCTTAGCCTTCTGTTTAGTACTGGTATTGTCTTGTGTGCATTAGTCAACATTGATTACCTCATATTTGGTTATGGTGGTGACATGCAGCCAATATGCATTGTTTGTTGTATTCTTTTCCCAGACTGATTGGTAAGTGGCTGTTGCCATTGGATGAAGGCTTTATAGCTCCCTCCATGCCCTTTTATCTGTTCACCTTCTGAAAACAGTACAGTGAGCTCTAAGGAACTGCTTAAATTTTTTAATCAAAGATCTAGAACTTTCCCAAAACTTATTGTAATGCGTTCTGAACTCTGATAAAATGTATTTGCTGGCAGGGCTCCTTTTGCAGGCTCTAAAGAATGTGGATATTAGTTTACAGAGTCCTGCAAAGGTGTGCTTAACTGCACATTTAATACTATATTTAGGCTGACAACCAAAATTTGTGGAAATAAAGAATGACGACCCTGATATCTTTTAGAAGTGACGCATCTCTGTCAGGAAGTAGCTGTTGACTACTCAAGCTTTGAACTCTATCGCTGTTCCCTTCCTGTTCGCTGCTGTTGCTGTAGCTTTGCCAGTGGTTGTCGGTAGGCAGGCAAGGCATCACTCCTGAAGGTGTGGGCTAAGGAAAATGGCAGAAGAGGTTATAGAGTGGAGGCAAATAGCAAATAGACTAGATATTGAACTTTTAATATCTCCGTGTTCATGCTTGGTGCAAAAAAAAAAAAGGAATACTTATGGCCGGACGATGTTGCAAATGATAATGCCATGTTGATTACAAGGTGTTCCTTATGGTCAGCAGAAAGGTGCTAATCGCTCCTTTAACATTTATTGGATTTATTTCCTTTCTTGTCAAGGGCTCACAGGCACTGTATCCTTTTGTGGCATTTTGGCAACTTTGCACCATCAGCAGACATTTATTTTGATTACTTTTTAAAATGAGCTTCACCACAACTCATGAACAGTCCCTTCTTTTCCTTGCAAGCCAAAGACTGTTGTTTAGGTTTTTGTGCTCATGCCTTAGCTATATCACTGGGTGTTTCATGTCAGGTTGGGTACTCATGTCCTGACCTTGCAAAGAATGAACAGAGAATTATTTTCGATGCTGTGGCATTAGGTATACCGACTGCAATTGAACATGCCAGCCAAATTAAACTAGTGCAACCAGTGGTTCTATAAAGTTTCTTTCTTCATAAAGGTTTATTTTCAGCATAAGTCAGGAACTCAGGTCAGGCATAAGAAACAAAATATTCGCCTTTAGTGAGCTGGTCACCTTCTTGTATACAGCATATGTTCTTGGGTTGAAGATTACAGCAAGCTGGGTGCCTGGCACAGCCAGTAATGAAGAAGCCATTAAGATTGCTACATCTAAAGGCATTGTAGCACTAAACATTTAATAACAGTTGGTGTCACTGTTGTAGTGTGGTACAACTAAACACCCCTGCATTTAACTGTTGAGACTGCTGTCTATGTTGGCCTGGTCTATAAGGATCATGTAGGCTGGGTAGCGCATGCCCCAGGGAGTGCGTGCCCTTGAGAATGTGCTATCTTAGGTCGTGTGATCCTGGTTCTCTCTTGGCATTAAATGCTTTTTGTTCATTTGTGCTGGCTTCTAGCTTTATTGTGATGTCATTTCCAGTGTGGCGTTGTTGTTTACATGTGTTTACAGCAATCTTTGCTCTGTTGGACTTGTGTACTTGGTGTGGCATCTGTGGACTCGCTTTAACCTGACAAATATTTTGGCACTGAATTTTGCACTTTTTTCTGAATTTCATTTGTGAATTTATTTTCTTGTATTGAGGACATAAGGGGTAGCACAATGTTTTGAAGGGTTAGAGACACCAAAATTTTCACACTGTAGTTTTGCTTTTGAATGGTGTATAAGACATTAGTAAACAGGAGTCACAATGTGGAGTTCACCTACGCTCAGTTCTTGTAATTAAATTTCTTCTTCTATGCAGTTTCGGTTTTGATTTCAGCAGTCGAAAAATGGTTGCGACGTCACAGGTGAGCACCAGATAATGTGAGGCATACAAAAACTACAATATGTAATAGCTCAGTGTTCATTTGCTGCTATTCTGGCTTCTGGGCCAGTTTAGTGTAAGAGTTTGAATGAATTGAAATGATGAAGCAGCAGTTATACTGCAGTTTTTATATGTCTCACGTGATCTCATAGTCACTTGTTACGTCACAACCATCGTCTGGCAACCGAAACTTAAACTACAGAGGACAATAATATCAATTACAAATTATTTATTGAGCGCTGTCGACTTGCACGTGGTGATCCATATTTACTAACGTCGTACACATCACTCCAGATCATAGACACAGTCCAAAAAGTTTGATGCCTCCACTTCTTCTTAAGTACTTTCTGTTGTTTCAAGTGCTGTCTTCCTCTTCATTTTCAGGAGGTGGAAAGTGTGGGAAATGCCCTAGGCCTCAAGCCCACCATAATAAAGGGAGAGGAACTTAATACCAGAGGCTTCGGAGGTTTGTATTGTGACTACTTCTCAACTTGTTTGCCATCCAGTGATGAAATTCGTGTTATTGTATAGGTTGCCCAGAGTCGAGGTGCCTGTACAGTCAGTTTTGAGTCTATTCTTTGGCTGCATCGTTCCTTTGCTGGTACGATTGCAGCTAAATTGATTTTTTTAACTTTTCTCTTCTTGAGCTCCTTTTCTTAACTTTGCCATGATTCTGTCTTTTTTGCATGCTTTTGGTGTTTAAATTACAACTGAATGGTGAAGTGTGCTTGTGATAATATTGCAGTGTGTGGGAAAACACTGAAATAAAAAAGTCTGCCCAACCGTGACGTCAAAGATCTGTTCACAGGCATTCATTCTTCTAATGCTGAAATGGTTCATTGCTGGGAGGGGTAACAGTGAAACCTTTTCTTGTTGTCAGGCCTCTACTCTGTAGGCCGTGCAGCTGTACACCCCCCCGCTCTTGTCATCCTGAGCCATACACCAGAGGGCTCCCAAGACACAATTGCCTGGGTTGGCAAAGGCATTGTTTACGACACAGGAGGACTCTGCATCAAGTCAAAGGTGCTTCAGGAGACTTTTGTCTTCTGCTTTTCGTGCTTTAATTATTTAAGTGTTCTGATTTTTTTGTCCATATGAGTTCCTGGCAAGAAAGATGAAGGGAAAAGAATGCAGGGGTGCACAAGCCGAAGAGGATATATGGTTGGACTTTCGAACTGATGCTTTTGTGGTCAAAGCTGATAGTCTCAAAATGTGGAACAGAATGGATTTGTCATAGTCAATGTAGCTCAATGCAGAGGTGTAAAAATATATGGAGGGGTATATTTTGTTGTGACATTTACTTGTGTATTTGCGCAACACTGCTCTAGTTTACATTTACCACAGCCCGGCCTGAATTCAGTGTTTAATCTCAAGGCTTGGAAAACGTGTGATTAGTAATACCATCTCTGTACCATTGCGGTAAGTGCCAGTCATTTTTTTGAATGGAAGAAAAAGCCCGACAAAAATGTTAAATAAAAAATAATAGTCAGCTCCCTAATGTACAGGTTACAAGTGCTGACAGTCATTGCTAATGCTCAAAAATGTGAGCCGATGAGGTCTCTCTCCAAGTTGCGGAGCCGGTGCCAATGAGCATAGCTTGTTTGGAGTGGGCATGTTTCAGTTGTGCCCCCTGCAGCACACACAAACAACAGGACAAAGCTGTCCACTTACATGTGTTCCAGGTATGGTATACGGTGTTCAGTAGCCATGACCAACCATCACAAAGGGGGAAGTTGCACATCAGCTTGCAGGTTGTTTTTTTCTACCTGAAAATGGTGCCTACAGAGCCTTAAAATGTATACTGCTATCACAAGACCACTTTTATCGTGTCTGTTTCTGAGCACAAGCATCGCAAGGTGTTCTAAAAAAATGATTGTTTGGTCCATTGCCAATACAGTGGACTCCTGTTAAGATTGAACTTGGTTAAGGTGGATTCTCGGATAAGATCAACAATGTGACGACATTTGGCTAGTTTCCCACAGACTCAATGTAAAAAAAAAATTCTTAAGACACTGTTTAGCGTATCCTTTGGTTAAGATAACTTTTCAAATGACCGCAGCCCTCAGTGACCCTGTGCAATGGTACTTGCTGAGTGTCTGCGTGGCACTCGCAAGGCGAGCAAGAGAAAAAGAAATTTAAAGAACACTTCCTTACTAGGAAACGTACCCCGCAAGAAAGCTTCACCGCAACCAACGCTCATCCTCGCAAGGTAGATTTTAAGGCAAAAGCGTTTAATGCCTCATCGTTGTCGACAGAAGGTTGTCAGCAGAGGTGTCACGCTTTTTCTAGTCAGACCAGAAAAAAATCTTTGTGCACGATGGGATTTGAACCACCATCCTTCCGTTCCGCAGCCGAGCGTGGTAATGGCTACGTTACTTCCTGCCAACGTATATGTAGTTCTTGTCTAGGACGCTGGAGAGTGTTTGCAGAAAGGCGTCGAACGGATGCCTCCCAAACGCCCTCCAGTGTCTCCAGCATTTAAGATTCACAAACAGTTGTGTATTTAATTAACATTTTAACCACACATCAGTGACACAAGCAGCAGCACTGCGCTCAAGGCTTTCACCTCACCACACTTTAGGTCAACAAAGTGCCCCCCTGGATTTTTTGTGTGAAGGAGTGGGGAAGCGTTATTGTGGGTGAGGGTAAAGGAGGCAGGCCTCCTTTGTGCCGGCCTGCGCTTGGTGCAGTGATCCGACATGGCCAGATCTCAGCATTGTTCTTGTCACGTGCCGTGCATGTTCTCCTTTGATGGACAAAAAGGCATGTGGGTGCAGAGTCTAGCTGACTTGGCATTTACACAGTTAGATGGATGACAATTTTAAAGTGATGCAGCGTCACAACAAGGGCTTTCGGAACGCAGAGATCCGACATTACTAGATATCAGTACCGCATGCGCGTTGACTGTGGCGCCTAGAAAGATGGGAGGTGCACCTTATCGTATATATTTGACAACAGCCATGCTGCAGGCGGAATGGGGTGAGAGGGAAAAAGATGGTCAGGTCATAGCTTTTGGAGCCTGTACCGTGCGGCTAACCAGCTGGGCACCTTCAGTGCTCTTGGAGCCTCCAGGAAAGCACAAAAACTGGAGAAGAACACAAGTAATGGTTCAGAAGAGTGGTGGGTTGGGCTAGTTGGTGCACATTTGACATTTTTCGAAAGCGCTAAAACAACACGGACAAAGAAGGAACAGACAGGGACGAGCGCTCGTCCCTGTCTGTTCCTTCTTTGTCCGTGCTGTTTTAGAGCTTTCAAAAAATGTCAAATAGTGGACGTTGCAGAAGGGAGAGAAAAAGAGACAGTGAAAAACAAGAAACTAGACCAATGACATTTTCAGGTAGGGTGATGTGAGCTTGTTTCATATCTTCACTTTCCAGCTTATGGCATGCATAGTGCAATAAAGGTTCTCATTGCAATTATCTTGCCACTGCAAGGTAATTTTATTCATTGACCTTATGTAACAGCTATCTTGACACACCTAGCATGCAAGCATATCCTTTCTGAAGGTGCTTCTGATAAGACTAATAAATTTTCATTGTCCGTTATAAGTTTGTTATACAGGGATTCTGCTGTATTGAATGCACCCTTTAACTCATAACAAAGTCCACTTTGCTTACCCAGATTAAGTCAACTAAATGGAAGTCAACTGCACAAGAGCTGGGGCTGGATCCACAAAGTTTTTTTTGTTTAAAATTGGTTCATAATTCATCTGTGCCTTGACCAACATCTCACTGGTTGCCTTGACCTTGACCAACATCTCACTTGACCAACATATCGCATCTCACTGACCAGCATCTCAGTTGCTCAATTTCAGGCGGCCAGTTAGTGGATTTTTACATATGAACAGTTTTATGAATCTCGATTAGGGTCTTTGATGCTCATAAGAATCTTTCTTCATTTGTTTTAGAGAGTGTATTCTCTTGGCTTGCTTTTATTGAACTGAGGTGCTTTGTTTTAAGCACTGTGAAGTGTGATGTGTAGTTTAGCATCCCAAAGCCACACATGAGCTATGAAGGATGGTGTAGTGAAGTGCTCCGGATTAATTTAGACCACCTGGGGTTCTTTAATGTGCGCTGACATCACACAGTGCATATTGAAATACAGCCACTGTGGCCAGGGTCAAACCCATTACCTTGGCATCAGAAGCCAAACGCCAAAGCCCCTGAGCTACTGTGGCGAGTGCCTTTTTTGAAGCATGAGTAAGGTGTTTAATGTGAGTGTTGGTGTTTAATGTGCAGAAAACCATGCTGCATGCCCTATCACAAACTCTTGTGAATCATTCTAGCGGAGTGTAGGATGGAAATATTTCTACCCCATTATTTTTGTCTGAGATGCAAGAGCCTCGAACATTGCATAAGGTGGCAGAAGTAAATCTGCGATGTGTTTCTCTGCTTAGAAAAGAAACGGCCCGTTTTTTTAAGATATTGCCACCTAGTATTGCCAGTGGAGCATAGCTGACAATGACGAAGTAGGGCTCGCGCTATCAGGGATCGGTCGCCATTGCTGCCTCAGCTTGCCTGGCCTTGTCTGCCTTCCGTCCAGCCTGGTATTAAAGCACCCATCGTCAACAAGTACGTTACAGTCTGGTGGAGTGTGCTGGGTACCCGTTAGCCCATGCAAGAGACCACATGCAAGAGAGGTGGTGTTTCAATATTGTGGTAGATTCTTGTTCAAAGTTATACCACAGTGAAGATGTATTAATTAAACGTTTTTTTTTTTTTCTCCTCAGACTGCTATGTGTGGTATGAAAAGAGACTGTGGCGGGGCTGCTGGAATTCTCGGTGCATTTTATGCTGCTGTAAAATTGGTGAGTATGTGAAATGTTTAAAGTGAGCTTTGCAGTAATTTATTCTTTTAGTTATAGTAGTTTTAATTACCAAATGTTTCCGCATATAAGTCGACTCTGAATCTAGGTCGCCCCCCCCCCACCTCCAATTCGCAGCCTTTGGCGGCCAAAAGAAAAGTGTACTCCAGATATAAGTTGACAAGGCATACACCCCCCCCCCCCCCCCTCCCCTCACTCCTGCCACTGCACTCGTCGCCACTGCTGCTTGTAATTTCCTGTGTGATGGCATTGCGGTGCATGCGCAACTCAAAGCGGTAAATGCATAGCGATGCAATCACAAGGCTAGTATTCATAAACGAATAGAGTAAAAGTGAAAAAGCTGCATTCCATCCTGCCTTCCACACTCATGTGCTGCTGGGCAACAAATTGCCAGTGGCCCTATTGCTTTGGATTCTGGCATGATGCACGCCTTGGAGATTACCGAAAGTTTAAGAGAACTTCTTGCTGGGCTAGTTGGTAATTCATTGTAAAGTAAAGGCACCAAGACCACACACACACACAAGGCAAGAGAACGGGACTGAGCGCTCTGTCCCGTCCTCTTGTCTTGTGTGTGTGTGGGGTTTTTGGCGCCTTTATTATGCCGAAAGTTTGTTCGCGCGCTACCTACTGCTCGTCCGAGAAAGTGACTGCCAGCTTGAACGAGCCAGGTAAATGGCGGGATTCATTTGCATTTTTTTTTAATGCATGGAGCTCCATGCATCATGCTGGGAGCGGGCACCATGGCACGGTGCATGTACTACCGTTGCTCATCTGAAACTAAATCGGACGAGAATAGGTCAATTTCGCGTATAGGGCACACCCACAATTTCTGATTGCCGTTTTTTTCGCAGAAGGTCGACTTATATGCAGCAATATACAGTAATTACTGCCAGTATTCTACTTGTGTGAAGGCAATGCCCTAATTTTTGTGTCTTGATTTACTTTGTTTCAGTTCTGCGTCACGTGTGCTAATCATCAGTCTTTTTCTTCTCCTTTAATGAAAGGTAGTTCCTGCCAAGAATTAAGTCTGATTTCCGCCTTTGCGTAACGCCTAGGATACTGTTGCGAGAGGATTTCGGTTGTCTGACAAAAAAAAATTTGACGTCTCTGTCACAGAATTCCCTGATTGGTTGAGGGAGGTCACGTGATCTGACTCCATCACAACCATGGCAGGTGGCAGCCTGCCCACTGAATTGTGAACAAATTGGCCACCGTTGCTAAATTCAATGTAATTGTGATCTGCCCACCATGGTGTTATGCATGAGCCTTATGAGAGCTCGGGAAGAGCAACCTGGGCCTCGTAAGCTCCGGCAGTGGCTTGCGGCAGTGGCGCATCGGGGCAGTGGGGTATCGCTTAACCGCTGCACCACTGCGCCAGTAGTGGTATGAGGACTCCCAGGGATCCATGAATGCGATTGAGAGGGTCATGACGTCAACACCACATATGACCAGCAGTGGACCAATTATATGGCTCTGCCAAATTTGAAAATCTGAGGACCCACAAAATTTTGGAAGTAGAGCCATTCCAGAAAATGGATTAAGGTAGATTAATTGGGATTATTGGGCAGATTAAGGTGATTAATTGGTCGAATTAGTACAATTCCATATAATTCAGTGGAAGGTACTCAACATTCTAGAAAGTGATGACTCAGGCATATCGTTTAAGGGCAGTTGAAGTGGTTTCAACTGGAGTTTTGGCGGGAGATTCGCAAGAACATTAGACGCTCATTGTAGACACCATAGCAGGTACCCTAATTGCTGTCGCATTTTTTTCTTCAGGAATGGGGTAAAGAAGGCCCCAAGTTTTTGAGTCTGGTGTTGGTAGCACTTGAGCAAATTATTTTTGCCCAGTGTATTGGATGAAAATTTATCTTGTTTTTTTCCCTGTTAAAGAGACCGCATTTGGTGTTCACCTTTCAGGTACACAAGTACTGCTGTAATATGGCACTTAGTGATAATTATTATTTTTACTCTGTCTCAAGTGGCATAAAAATAGTTTGGTGTGCCTTCCGTTTTATAGTGCCATAATTTTTTGCAGGGCTTCAGTGATAACCTTCATGCTATCTTCTGCCTGGCAGAAAATGCTGTTGGTCCAGATGCAACACGGCCTGACGACATAATCACAATGTACTCTGGGAGGTGAGGAGGGCTTGTGATTTGCGCTTGCTTAGGTACAGAGGTTGTTGATCTGGGAATGATTGCTATGATGTTAGTTTTAGTGAGTATTGTTGCAAACAGTGTTTTTTCTTTTGGCTGCTTTCAGAACGGTTGAAATCAATAATACTGATGCTGAAGGACGTCTTGTTGTTGGTGACGGGGTATGTCCTGTGTCTTTTTGTGACATTCGGAACAATTTAGAAGTGGCACTTTATGTTTTGTAGGAAATATCTGTGTTAGGCTGAAGGTTTTTACAGTTAATTGCTCCTGCTGCTAAACTAATCGAAATTTGCATAGCATGCAGTATGACTGGGTCTCACCAATAAATTTTGGTATCTTGAGTTGTTGTGGGCAGTGTGTACCTTGTACAGCAGCGAGAAAGTTTTTTTGTCTGCCATGCTAGGCACAGTAAACTTCCTTCAAGACAAACTGTTGGGCTGTGTGTAAGCTGAACTGTTTGGACTGACATGAACCGTTCAACTTGTGCACGCTGGTTGATGTGAACTCTTGCAGTGCCTCAGGAGAGCATAATTGAAAGGGTTCGTATGAGCTGCTGTTGTTCCAGCCTGGCAAAGCATTGTTGTATTGGGGATGGCCTTGCGTGTAACCTGTTAATGGGCACATTCTGCTCGTCAAGTGCTGTAGCAGTGTTTTCAGGGACACGAAGGTCATGAGCAATCTTTAACAAACGTTGATGCATCTCCTCTCAAGTGATAAAAGAGAAGCTGCTGCTGGAAGTTGGGCAGCAACCTTTGTTGAGCTGTTGATTACTGGCAGGTTTTTGTTGCTTGCTCTTGGGAATTTTTTTCTGTTTCTTGTGTGAAAAATGCTTAGTAAATGGAATTGAATTGAAAGGCTAAAACTTGCAACTGATTAGCTGACTACAGGTGCCCTGTGACCTTTCTGAACGTATCTTTTTTTCTCCAAAGTGCCTGATAAATGCTTCCTTGGGAACTGTACCTCATTCTATTTATTTTTTCATTTTCGTATACTGCAGTCATACAGACAAAGCAAGGGGGCAGCGTTCAAAAACCAAAGAAAGACAGTCATTTTGAACTTCTATGCTCTATGGCAATAATCAATGGAAAGAAACGGGAATACTGTGTGCGGGAAATACTTGACGTATAACATAGAACTTTTTTTTTTTTTTTTCAAAAGCAGCTGCATCACTGGCCGAAAAAATATTTGCCAGCAGTGCATTCCATGCTGTGATTGTTCATCAAAAAAAAATTAGTATTTGAATGTATCGGTGTGCGCAAAGTATGGGGAAAGGTATTGGTTGTGGCTGTAGCTAGTCTGTTGTGTGGATTGGGAACTCTGGTAGGGAGCAAAACTACTTTAAGTTGGCGAAAATGCGGTGAGTAAAGAAATGTGTCTTGCTAGTGTTCTGCTTTCTAAAGTTGATATATTGTTGGTAGTCATTAGAAGATAAGGAGCTATGGAGCTATGATAAGCATTAATGATGAAGTGAATGGCTTTACTGTTGACAGTTTGAGTTTTTTTTAGTATTCTTTCTAAGAAGAGACCCCATGTAAAGTAGCCATACTCTAGTTATGGGTGAATTTGAGAGTTGAAGACAAACATTAAGTTCAGATAGAGTGTTCTTTGATGTATGCTTAAGACGACCAATTCTGTTAGACGCAAATGAGCAAGTATTGTTTTTGACTGGGCCATGTGAGGCGATTAGTCGTGGTAATGCCAATGCCAATATTTATATTCGCTCACCTGCACCAATGGATGGATAATAATTTGTATTTAAAATTGTACCGCATCTTTTCATTCGTAGCATTCATGCTTGACTCTTCTCTCGTTTAATAACTATTCCTGTACACTGCTGCAGATTCTTCTAGTTGGTTCAGTTCTGTTACGCTGAACTTCTGACAAGGTAAACAGGCTTACAAGATCACATCGTGTTTGTCTTGAAGGTAGTCCACTGTGTTTTTAGCAGGCCTAGGCGTCAATTTCTCGGGTACAGTCATTGGTTGCTTGCCTCCACCACATTCTTAGATAGCCGCCGCGGTGGCTCAGTGGCTATGGTGCTCGGCTGCTGTCCCAAAAGACGCGGGTTCGATCCCGGCCGCGGCGGTTGAATTTCTTTGGAGGAGAAATTCTAGAGGCCCGTGTACTATGCGGTGTCAGTGCACGTTAAAGAACCCCAGGTGGTCGAAATTTCCGGAGCCCTCCTCTACGGCGTCTCTCATAGCCTTAGTCGCTTTGGGACGTTAAACCCCATAAACCAACCAACATTCTTAGATATTTATGGTATTGTTTGCTGGTAGCTGTACCAATGGAGGAAGAGCTGGAACGATGTGTATCTATTGGCTGCTGGGTGATTTTTTTCTGTGTATTTTGCATACCGTGTCAGGTGGCGTATGCACACAAGGACCTCAAAGCCAACATAATTCTGGACATGGCCACCCTGACTGGAGCTCAGGGCATTGCCACTGGCAAGTACCATGCTGCCCTGGTTAGCAACTCTTCCGACTGGGAGGAGCTGGCTATGAGGTCGGGCATCCTCTCTGGTGACCTCATCCACGCCATGCCCTTTGCGCCTGAGCTGCACTTTGTGGAGTTTGCCAGTGCCCTCGCTGACATGAAGAACTCAGTGGCAGTGAGTGCTAAAGCTTTGCGTTTTTTGGCTATAGCAACTTTTCTCTGCTTGGTGAAAAACAACCTTCTGCACAGCTGATTGTGCACCATTTTTAGTATTGTGAGAGAAATGCAGTCTTGTTTTCCTCTCCATATTATATTGTGAAACTTCTCACTCACTATTATGAGGATTGTTCTTGGTGTGAGAATAGTCGTGGTCTTTCCTTAAGACATGCAACTGTGCCTTTGCTTAAGGGGAGACGCGGGTCGAAAAGTCGCGGTTTTCTAAAAAAAAATCACTTTTTCGTTTTAAGCTGCATTGCCATCTTTGGTGTATAAGGTTTTATTTCTGTAAATATCAAGCCGAAATTCGCACGAGAAGTTACCAAAAAATGCGCCTAAGTGAGCGGCGGTGACTCTATAATCCACCGAAAGTTTAGAAAGTCCGCGCCGTTTGCATCGTTCTCACGCAATCCAGCCTCACCGCCCGCCATTTGCAATCATCGGGGCGTGCAGCGTCAGCCCTTTCCTCCAAGGTTCAATGGCCGTCAGTCTCGTATGTTCACGGAGAATAAAAGAAAAACGAGAAAGAAGACGAGACTGTCGCGTGTTTTGAATTGCGCGCCATGCAGCGCGGCGCCGCCATTGGACGGCGGTGCTCCTTTTGTGCAGTAAAGCCGAACCACCGCTGCTGCGTGTTCTCAAAAGCCGCACAGTTTCCCGTGTTCTTTCCGCGTTTTCGTGATGACTAGCCCGAAAAAGTGCAGTTCCGACGCCCGGAAGTATCGAACTCGGCACAAGTACCGAGGGAAACGGCGTAAGACTGTTAAAAAAACGACAGCCGGGAATGACGCCCGCGACGCTCCGGCGTCGGTTAGGCCTACCGCCGACAACGGTCACCGCGACAGTGGTGGAATCGACGCTGCTATGGATTTCGGCAGTGCATCTCAGAAAAAGATGGAATTCTTCAAAAGTGACTCAAGGTCGGTCGGTGCCCCTGCTGCTAGCACGGTGTTGTGCGAGATCGGCGCATTGACGGCACTGGTGGCAGGATCGGCATGCCCTACTTGTCGCGAACGGAAACTCGCCGTCCGAGAAGCAGCTGAGAAGCGCAAAGGGCTTTCGTCGTACTTAGAGCTACGCTGCGAAAATCCCGACTGCCCAGAGTCTGTGCTTTCATTCACGCACACGTCGAAGCGGATCATTTCGGCCGGTGAGTGCGGTGACCCCGGGGCGAACACTCGCTACGACAGCGGGAGCTCGCGCGACGGCTTCGCCGTAAACGTGAAGGCTGTTTTGGCAGCGCGTGCTATAGGTGCTGGATATGACCAGCTTTCGCGATTTTGCGTAATCATCGGCCTTCGAAAACCACTGCATCACAAGACATTCCATGCTATTTCCAAGAAGCTCCATGGTGCTGCAATGGAAGCTGTTCGCCAAAACTTGGAACAGGCACGAAAGGTGACAAAGGACGCCGTTGGCGGCGGCGATGTGCCGGTCATGTTTGACGGCACGTGGCAAAAAAGGGGCCATAAAAGCCACAACGGAGTGGGCACAGCTGTGTCCCTGGACACAGGCCTTTGCTTGGACTTTGAAGTCCTTTCTAATTACTGTCTTGCTTGCAGTATCCACAAGCCCATGGGTGATGATGATGAGGTATGGCAAGCCTTTCATCGCCCTGTATGCGAAAAGAACACTGATTGTTCATCTCATGCTATGGAACCTGAGGCAGCAGTGCGCATATGGCAGAGGACTTTGTCATATGAGACCCCACTGCGGTTCACAACTTTCTTGAGCGACGGTGATAGCAAGGCCTATACTGCTGTCTGTGGGGCTGAGGTGTACGGTGACACTGTCATCGAAAAAGAAGAGTGCACTAACCACGTTGCAAAACGCCTAGGCACTGCTCTGCGAAAAATGACAACGCCCCTGCCACGAGGTCAAAAGCTATCTGTCACAGCCATCCAGAAACTGCAGACATATTATCAAATAGCCATAACAAATAACAAATGCAGCGTGCGCAGCATGTACACTGCTATATGGGCCTCCTATTTTCATAGTTGCTCCAGTGATGGGGCCAGCAGCCACAAATTTTGCCCTGCTGAACCAGATTCCTGGTGCAAACATAGGCGTGCTGAAGCACTGGGGGAGCCTACACCACGCCATACCCCTTTGTTGACAAAAGCTCAGGGCTTGGCAATTATGCCTATATACAAGCGCCTTACTGATGAGAAGCTCCTGGCTCGGTGCCTTCATGGCAAGACGCAAAACGCAGCGGAGTCGCTCAATAGTAAAATATGGCTGCTGTGTCCAAAAACAAAATTTGCTTCTCGGACATCTGTGGAGACAGCCACGGCTATTGCCGTGCTGTGGTACAACAAAGGCCATGCCGGCTTTGAAGAAGTCCTTCAAGAGATTGGGGTACTTCCCCCAGAAGAGTTGGTTGCACGCAGCGACCATTCTGATTACATGCGCATAAAGAAGATGAACTTGAAGCGAACCGCAGAAGCAAGGGCGCACCGTCGGAGCGCAGTGAAAAGGGCTCGCACCGAGGAGACCAACCGTAGGAGCCGGGAAGGGCCAAGCTACAGCGCAGGAGCCTTCTAGGAACTGTGTGTGCTTTCTGTAAAGCTGCTCTTGGGTGTGACCAAGATTCATCGGAAAACAATCGCATTTTGAAGAATAGAATGTTTTGAAACTTTCAAACCTGTTTTTCTCATTTTGAAATTTTTTTATATTTTCGTGTCTTCCGGGAAGCCTTTTGTACTCTTAGAATTGGTGTATACTAACGAAATTTGGCATACATATTCTTGAAGGTATGTAGAATGCCGATATCTACTTGAAATTTCATTATCGGTCGTCAGTAATTACAATATAACGAAGCTATGTTTCAGGGAACTGAAGAAAGCAATGGTTGAAGTGTCAATTTTTTTTGTCTAACTTCCAATAACTGAACACGTCTTTTGACTAGATATCGGCACTCTGTGATCTACAAAGAGCTAAATAAGCTATAGCACAATACCTTTTGTGAAAGTTTAGGGCATAAAAAAGTGCCCATAAAATCGTTATAATTTGTCATTAAAGTATAATATAACTTCAGAACTGTAGCAGCTACATAAAAACTAATTGCATATTTGAAATCTGCATAAACAACTGTCTAGTTGGCTGAATTTTGAAGTCTCTGGTACAAATAATAAAAAAAAAGTTGTTTCGAGGAGCCTCTCCCCTTAAGGAACCCCTAAAATGTATTTTAATCTTCTGGTTATATGCATGAAATAGGGAGAGAGCTTTGGTATTGACATCTGTACCCAAAATATGTCTCCTTGTGCATTGTGGGGTGGTCATACTTGGAAGTTGCAGTTTCTGTTTTTAAGTTAGTTCTGACAGTGCTGTGGTGTAGTATCTGCCGTGGTACAGCTGTTGCAGTCACTTCACAGTGGGAGGATGTGGAGAGTCTAGGAGACTTTTCTTCCACAAGTATGCAGAAATGACAAGAATGAGTTTCATTTACTTCAAGCAGCTTTTATTTTTAGACGTGATTTCATTACTTGTAGCATTAGCAAAAATTAGTACCTCGCCACGGTGGTTTAACTCAGGTTCAGCAGCCAAACGGCAAAGCTACTGATCCACCATATTGGGTTTGTCTTGTATCTTGAGCCTTTATGTCAACAAAATAAGTACTAGAAACACATCTGATAGCACAAATAATGAATTACACTTCTTGTATTGGAAGTTTGTATTTGCAATACAAGTTTCACAAAAATTGCCTTTCCAACCTTGCGAGTTTTTTTTTTCTTCCAGTTTTTATCTTTTTATTTCAGAGTGCCCACAGAAGCATTGGTTAAACATTGGTAGTTGTTGAAGTGGCTATTCTTGACTTCTGTCACGTGCAGTTTAAGTATGGTAAACTGCTTCTTTTTTTTGCTTTGTCTGCAGGACCGAAACAATGCCCAGCCATCCTGTGCTGGTTTGTTCATTTGTTCTCATCTGGGTTTTGAGTTTCCTGGTGTGTGGATGCATGTAGACATGGCTTACCCGGTGCACTGTGTAAGTACCCTGGTGCTCTCTGTCATGAATCTGCTTGTCATGTATTCCCTGTGTAATAACAGCTATGTGCACCTTCTTAAACCTCTTTTAAAAACTTCAATGTTGGTGTATCTGGTGGTTTTACAACAGAAGCTTTCCAGATATAAAACTATGAAGTAATTGTGTCTTTTTACCCATAATAATGCCTGTTCCCAGTTAAAAGAGCACATGCAGCTTGCACTAGTCAATGTTTGGTTTGGTTTATGGGGTTTAACATCCCAAAGCGACTCGGGCTATGTGGGACGTCGTAGTGGAGGGCTCTGGAAATTTCGACCACATGGGGTTCTTTAACTTGCACTGACATCGCACAGTGCAAGGGCCTATAGCATTTCGCCTCCATTGAAATGCGACCGCCGTGGCCAGGATCGAACCCGCGTGTTTCGGGTTGGCAACCAAGCACCATAACCAGTGAGCCACCATGATGGCACATCATCTTTGGGCTTGCGAGATGTAGCCACGCAGTGCGTTCGTGGCCAGCGTTTCGTGCAGTCATCCTAGAGTCCGCTCACTGCATGTTTGTGGGCTTTGGCATGCCACTGACGTTGCGCGACTGAACTTCAGTGTTCCCAATTTCAGTTGCCTGTGAAACAACGTTTTGACCAACTCCAGCTGGCTGGCGGTGTTTCTTACCTTGCACCCTTTCAAGTGTTGCATTCAGCATCTAGTAGCATGCTCTGCCCATCTACAATTTCAGCCTGGCACTTTTCTTTTTTTGGTATTTCTCCACTATGCCACTTGTCATTGCTGTCCTAATATGTATCTGAGCCTGTTTATCACCAAAAGAAAAAAGGAAAGTATTCATTGTGCAGATGCTGCCGGGCCATGTTGTGAATCACTTATCTTTTCATTGCTGGCATCACATTTATTTGGGGTAGGTTTCTGGCATTATTAGTGTGTACGTCGTGTGCTTCACTAGAAAAGTGTTAAGACATTCATCAATGGCTATATTTTTGTTTTAATCATACATGTTCAGGAGTACCTTTCTTGGATGCATAGCATTGTTTTTGCCTGAACTGAGTTTGCCAGCTCTGATATGGCAAGAATTTTGCTTATGGGCCATATAGCTTGAGTAAGAATTGCAAGCTGAACGAGGTATGCGATAGCAAGCTAAGCCATCGCAAACCTTGCGAAAACCAAGAGGTTGGCTGTCAGAAAAAGCATGGTCAGTGTTTGTAAAGTATGCCATAACGTCATCAACAAGATTCCCTTGTCCTGCGGAAAATCCTATATATTGGCCAGACCGGGCATTGTATGAATGAGCGACTTGGGGAATGTGCAAAAGTTATAGAAAATAATGAGGGTGAGTGACTTGTAGAACACTGCAGGGCTTGCACCAGCTGTATACCACGGTTCCGCAATGGGAAGATTCTGGGTAGAGGCAGACAGCAAACAGCTTGTGAAACTTTGGAAGCCTTTTACATCGAAAATGGGGGTTCGAACTGTGTCAGTTACACATAAATTTTTCGTTATGAGGCTGAGAAGAAATTCATTTCACGCCTACTTTGATAACACTTTTTACCTGCATTTTCTTGATGCCTTGTACGTGTGCGCATGCACATGGTTTTTTTTGGAAGGGCTATATATGGTGACCGCTTTCACCTCATTTAAACAGTTTTGAGTAAACGCCTGCGTTGTCTTCTTTCTTGTGTGTAGTCTTGGTGCTAAAATCCTTTTATAATGATTATTGCATAGCATGGTCAAATGCTAGCTGGTTAATTGTTCGTTAAATTTTACTTAAGCAACTGGGGTCATATTTCTTATAGCTAAATGCAATTTTTATTTCATTTTTATGCATTAAAATCTTGATGATGCAAACATGGTTGATTTGAATTCGTAAAGTTCCTCGGCCAGAATGCATTGTGTACAATGTGCAGAATCTTGGATGTCCCGAACGTACTCCCAGGCCACTACAGACGATCAGAACATGCAAGCCACAACTGCACCCTCGCGCACTAAGCGCTTTCCATACACTGCTGATGCCATGATTGCTAGTCATGCAGTATACATTGCGAGAAGTGAGCGGTGGCGTATAGCTAATACATTTCCGACCGTGCGATCGCCAGCCACGGACTTCGCTCACGTCGTGAGTGAGTGTGGGCCCGCAGCCCCTGCAGGGGAGGCAGCCTGGACCAGAGGGTGCTGCTCCACTCGTTCACCAGCTCCCTCTGTGGAGAGACCCGAAAACTTGTAGCGTGGTGTGCAGCTGCATTGTCTGCTCCGTGCAGCATTTCAGTGTTTTTGTGCACGCAGTACGTGTTGCCTCCCTTTTCACGCGCCGCAGCCCCTGCAGGCCATTCGTGCCCTTTCTTCCAGAGCCTAGAAAATGGTCATGATCAAATTACACTGCACTTTCGAAAAGATATCGGACCTTGAGAGCTTTTTCCGCAGTTCAAATGTTGAGAAAGGAGAATTGGTACTTTCACATGTTCCTGCCATTCAGTAGAAATGTAGTAGTTGTGGGCGGCAACAGTTAGTTCCGTTGACCCTTTGGGGCTGCTTCCAAAACCATCTGATGTCAAAGAGCGTGTAAGTGGGCCCTCTCTAGCACTCATGTTTGTTGCATACATATGTGTCAATGGGTCATTTGTGATTAAAGAGTGCACCCTTCCCTCCCCTGAATAGTACGAACGAAGGCTCCGACACTGCTTTGGCATTGCAGGAGATGGTGTCGAGCTGTCGCATATTTGTTGACTCCCCTCAACCTTGATAACACAAGGGATGCCACCTCAGAGTTCCCCAAATAGTCATCCTGTGTACATCGCTTTGTGTCCATTCCGCTCATTTTATTCTTGTATGTATGTTGACTTGTCCAGCGCTTTACTCTACCAAGTCTCTTTGTGTCCAATCTTAAGCAGAATACTAGCTCCCCCAAAAGCCGCCGCGGTGGCTCAGTGGTTATGGTGCTCGGCTGCTGACCCGAAAGTCGCGGGTTCGATCCCGGCCGCGGCAGTTGAATTTCTTTGGAGGAGAAATTCTAGAGGTCCGTGTACTGTGCGATGTCAGTGCACGTTAAAGAACCCCAGGTGGTCGAAATTTCCGGAGCCCTTCACTACGGCGTCTCTCATAGCCTTAGTCGCTTTGGGACGTTAAACCCCATAAACCAACCAACCAGCTCCCCCCCCAAAAAAAACAAGTTTTGAAGCCCACTCCGATAGAAACTTTTTACTTCATAGGATTAAATTTAGAGACACTTTTTGCTAAATTTGACACCTGTGTGTTCCTTCCAGTAAAAGTTAAACACCTTCATAGTGTATGGTTACATAAGGAATGTATGATTTTATAAAAACACGTAAATCTCTTGTATGGTCTGTGTGTGGTACTATTAAAAATACCAGAAGCAAGGGTGCTGTGCAGTCACATTTCCTTGGTTCAGAGTTTCTGCAGTAAGAACAATGTTAAACACTGGAGTTGCTTCCCTTGTTTCCTTGTTCTAAGTGGTCTCTGAAAATTTTGAAGTTTTTGCTGTGAACATTGATAAGTATCAAATAGCACAACTCATAGTTGCTTTCCTCATAAAATTCCAAATAGGAAGAGGTCTGCTGCGGCAGTTTGTTGCTTGATATCAAACGATCTTTTCTTTAAGGTCACAGCTTCCTAGAAAAACAAGAAATAAAACTAGTCCCTCATAGCTTACAAAACATCCCGGTTTTGCCATTATTGTTGGACAAAGCATAACAGAGCAAGGAAATAGCATTAGTCCTGCCCCATTGGCTACTGTGCTTGCCTCTCGCCTTGGTGGAGCGATGCTGTGTTCCTGTTTTGGGAATGCCTGAAGAGTCTTCGTAGATGACATTTTCTGGTGAAAAAAAGCTGCAAGGCTATCAAGGCACTTTCAAGGAGGATGACCAACGAATGTGTTGGCGGGGAAAAATGCTTGATTGGTCGTGTGTTGAAGTTCGCACTAAACCCATCTCTGATTTCATTTTCTAGCCACTGATGCCTCGCTACTTCTAAAATTTCATGTTAGCCCTTGAAATTTCATGTTAACTGCTCTTGACAAAGGAGGGAGCATGTGCATTAGGAAGAGCGAGGAACGACCGTTCAAATGAGGGCCCGCCTGTCACACTAGCTGTATTCTGCGCTCCGCATGCACACTTTGAAAATGGTTTGAAGTCATGTTTTTAGCATAATGGCGTTCGCAGCTCCTTTTCCTGGACTTGAAGTAGCATGCACTGGTCACGGACTCTAGATTGAGCAATATTTTTTATTTCTGGAGCACTGATAAAAACAAGCTTCTTATTATATTCTTTGTAGGCTGAGGAATAAAAAAATACAAAAGTGTTAAACCCCACTTGTTGAGCGAAAAGCGCCCGTATTGCACGGGTCTGTTCTTCTCGTCAAGAGCGCGCGCATGAGACGGATGCTTTTTTGTAAGCCCAAGAATCGAAAAGTACAATAATGGGAAACACCACTTCTTTGGCAAACAGCATTGGTTTTGCACGTGTCTTTCTCTCTCTTTCTTCCTCTCTATGCATGCATTCTGAAGTGCGTTCACGTGCTTGCGGAGACGGACTGCGCTGGCTCCGCCAGTAGTGGCCAGCAGCCCTAGCACTCGCATGGGGTTGTGTCTCTTCTCCAGGGGAGAAACCCTGCACTAGCGTCACTTAGCGAAATCCAGCATGGTTTCTGTAGATCGCTGACATCGCTATTGTTAGCCATGCTGTATGCACCACGAGTAGTGAGCTGTGGTTGCTTGGCCGTAAGTAAATCCCGTCAGCCATAAACAGATCTGCGTGAATGTGCTTCCCATGTTTTGGATACCTAGTTTGTTCGTTTCGGATCGAATATTTTTCGCAACCCTGTGAGATTTGTATCATTGAGGTTCTACTGCATATGTTTACCTGCGCCAGTAAGTAGAGCCTGACAGCAGGAAACCCAGATAGCTCACTTATCCTTTGTTCATTAAGGAAACACAAATTTCCAGTTCTCATCATTGATTACAGCTGTGTTATTGGAGGGTCATCATTTATAGACCTCTACAAACTTTCATCTGGCCATTGCAATGGCTCAGTGGTTATGGTGCTCAGCTGCTTACCCGAAAGACGCAGGTTCGATCCCGGCCACGGCGGTCTAATTTTGATCGAGATGAAATTCTAGTGGTCCGTGTAGTAGTGTGATGTCAGTGCACGTTAAAGAACCTGAGGTGGTCGGAATTTCTGGAGCCTTTCACTATGGCGTCTCTCATAGCTTGAGTTGCTTGGGACATTAAACCCCCATAAATGAAACCATAAACCGCAAACTTTCATCTTGCTAATTATTTTGGTGGTTAAACATTAATCTTGTGCCTCGTCAAATGCCAATTTTTTTAACGACTGGGCAAATATGTATTTCATGCTGTTTTGCTATTAGTGCCATTTCATAATTAGCAAGTCGCTTCGTTAACCTTTGCTTATTATTGTTGTTATTCATTAAGCATTATTTTCATGTGACAATGTCATTAATGGCATCCAAAGTGCATTTCATCATTTAAGGCTTACAGCTGTGCTAAATTATAGAGGCCAAAAATGGCAAATCTTTTAAGGCAATGATGCTGCTCCGCTTAGTTCTCGTTATAACCACAACACTGACTGAATTGTGCCTCCTGCCCCACCATGCTTGACATTGTCAGCTTAGGAAGATTGATAGCAGTACTTTTGTGGTAAATTGAAAATTGGTTTTGAGGAAAGGAAAAGGTGCAGTAACTGTCTCGCATATCTCGGTGGACACCCGTACCACGCTGCAAAGAAGGGATAAAGGCGGAACTGAAGGGAGAAAGGGGTGGTGTAGTGGAGGGCTCCAGAATAACCTTGACCACCTGGGGATCTTTAACGTGCACTGACATCGTGGCTGCCAAAGTTGGTTTCAGGTTCAGTTTGAGAGGACAAACCTTCGTGGATGTCATGCTTCTGTTCTGTTCATAATTTTCCTGCTCATCACCAACTGTGAAGTTTGCATGTGGCCTCTATATGCAAGATTCGGTTGTTATTGACTCTGTAGCTAGGATTTGAAGCAAACCAGGCACAACAAAATTATAGTAGGATATTGTTTGCCATTTTTCGCTGCTTGTGTGCTGTAGGGTGCACTTGGTCGTAAAGTTGCTTGTGATTTAGTGAAGATGTCTTCACATGCTGATAAGGTTCTTGCTTACCACAAAACAGGCAAGTACTTGTGATTTGGTGAAATTGTCTAATGGCCTTTTTTATTCATATTTCAGGGCGAAAGGGCAACTGGCTATGGAGTTGCTCTGCTGCTGACCATGTTTGGGCACTGTTCAAAAAACCCACTTCTGAAAGAGCTCTCATCTTGGTGCACTGCCAATGCAGATGATGTAGAAAGAGCCACGAAGAAGATTCGGTTGGTTTAGAGCTTTATCCAAGGTTCCATTGCTAGCTCAGATATTCATTTATTGGTGTTTTGTTGTTTTCAAGACAAAATCTCCTCTGTTGATTGCTGAGTTAGTTTTCAAGACAAAATTTGCTCTGTTGATTGCTGAGGTTAGCTTTCAAGACAAAATTTGCTCTGTTGGCCGTTGGGCTGTTTTAAACTTTGACCTTGCCATGAAAGGATTTGCTGCCTATTAAATGGGTGGAATTCATGATATGCTTCATGTTTTACTTCTCACTTTGCACTTATGGCCTTTGTGCATGGTGTTGAGAACAGGGCTCAGTAGGTGTACTACAGGAAGAGACCTCAGTCACATGTGGCGGGCACTATAGGAGAGGGAGTGGAATGTTTGGTGGAGTGTTGAAGTAGATGGTTTGATGGTTGACTTATTGAACTTGGCAAAGTACTCACACTGAACTGCACAATATCTTGGTGCATTGGCGTGGATGCTTGGCACACTGGGCATCGGTTTGTTTATTCAAGCATGTGGCCAGTTGCCAAAGCAGGCTCGGTGAGCTGAAGGTGCACAAGTTTTATGAGCATTGGGTGAGAAGCTAACAGAAATGGGGGTCATGTCGGCTATCACGTGTCTACCTCAGTGCGAGGTA
Organism: Amblyomma mixtum; assembly: GCF_055824585.1. Lineage (NCBI taxonomy): Eukaryota > Metazoa > Arthropoda > Arachnida > Ixodida > Ixodidae > Amblyomma > Amblyomma mixtum. The sequence continues at coordinate 90,795,805 of NC_143014.1, read as the reverse complement.
CTGCAGTAAGCCTTGGAATTCTTTTAAATAAGTGAATCTCATCACATATGTAAGTGCTTTGCAGTGAAGGCTAGCTCTGTGTTTGGTCTTCAAAGTGTCAACTACATTTTGAAAGCTTTCCTCAGCAAGATGCTGCTGTTTGTAAGGGGAAAAAAAAACTAATTTAACCAGCAAAAAAAGGTGAAGAAAATACATACCATAGACTTAATTCAAACTTTAAGGGACGAGAGATTTTTGAGTTGTCAGAAGTGAGTCATCAGAAGTGCACCTTCAGTGACTGAAAGCTAAATGTGGTTTGTGTTATAAAACATCTGTATATACGAATATTTCAAATTCTCTATTGCAGACATAGATAAAACTGCTAGCACAACATAAAATATGGGTGAAAGGCACTGATATGTATACTGAACCAGCAATCTTCAACTGGTTGCGTAGTTGAAATAGGTTATCAGTAATCCACTAGTGTCTAAGTAGAGACCTCAAACAATTGAAAATGTCAAAATTATTTGAAGGTCGCATAATGAATGGCAACAAAAAAAAAGTTACGCACTGCAGGAAATTGAATTGAAAAAATAAGCTATGGCCGTCCACTCTTAAATAAAAACTGTGCTGCGGTGATGGTTTTTTGCAATTCTGTCATTCCGTGGTGCATGCCCACCGTCGTAAATGTCAAAGCAGAGCTGCTCTGAAATAGTAAGGGCCGCTGTGGCCGCCTTCAGTGGTGCGATGCGGTTGTGGTGGAGCCGCCTCAAGTGGCGGAGTCCCTGCAAGGAGGCTTCACCGCACAACGAGCAGCACGTGATAAGCTCACATTTTCGGCGCACAGGACGGAAGCAAGAAGACAGGCGGATTTATAGGGGCGGCGGGGGTGCAGTCGCCTTCTCCGAAATTAGAAATTTGACATGGGAAAACAGTGCTCAACTGCATTATTTTTTTTTAAGGAAGCCCCTTCTTAAGAGTCACCCGTAAATCTGCCATGTGATGGGAACACACATTTACGCCAGCCGGAATTAATAGGACCATCGATGCGCCTGTGTCATGTGCTCCTTTTTGCGGCATGTGCCACCACCGTATTCAGTTCGGCTTTGGAGTGTCAACGAGCAGAGAGCACGTGACACACGTTGCTGGATGACATGCACTTCTCTGCGCAGCTGCATGAAGTTCTGTTGCACAGTTTCGGTTTTGGGGCATGAACCGTGGAACGATGCTGCAGTACGCTGTTGCTGTGCCGTTGGATGACACTCAAAAGCTATGTAAAAGCGCTGTTGGACGGCACTATAGGCACTGCCTATTTTAGTGTGTGGCTCTTAAAACGTGATTTCGTGGGAAAAATGTATGTTGATGAAGCGGGCCAGCTCATGCCCGACGCCGCCATTTTCTCATTTAGTGACGCAAACAGAGGTCCCCAAGCTCGGTTCGCGATAGCCGTGGTTGGCGGCGTAACCGCGGTTAGGTCCGTCGTGTGAGCAGCAGTAACCACAGTTAGTGAAAACCGTGGTTATCGTAACCGTGGTGGAGCGTGCCCGTGGTCAACGAGGTTCAGTTTGGTTATGTAAGCTTTCAGGCCTGTATCGAGTCGTGGGTACATTCGCTTCTGCATCTGACTACATTTCGATGAAGTCACCGTCGGGACTATTTAAGCTGAGCGATAAAGCCAGATGGCAGGAGAGTTGGGAAGAAGCGTCTGCTGGAAACGGATCACTTTACGAATAACCAGAAGACCGCTTGACAGGGTCGACAATGCCAGTAATATGCGGCCCCTCACGAAGGTGCCAAGGCCACCGGAGAAGGCGAGTGCCTAGTTAAGGCCTCAGAAAAGCAGGCAGTCAACTTGGCGCAACAAGCGAGAAAAGAAGCAAGAGATGTTGGTTGTGCTGCCCGGTTGGAAGAAAATTGCTGGGGACACCTAAGCTTCGCCTTAATGAAGTATAGACACCTAACTTTTGGGTGCGCGTTTTCTTCTTTGTAATGGGGCGTAAGACATTATTATACACGGATTTCCACGTGGTGTCCTCCTACGGCCGCTAAATAATTTATAATCGAATGTCGAATTTCTTTATCGTGCTCTTTCGGTTTGTTTTAACAGCCGAATGATGGCTGTGACATCAAAGAGAGATTATAGGTCACTTGAGACATGAAAAACTGCAATATAATCGGTGCTTCTACATATGTTGTTATTCTGGCTATTGAAAAATGCTGGCTTCAGTACTGTAGTGAAATAAAATGATGAAGCAGCGATTATATTGCAATTTTTTCATGCCTCACGTCGCCTATAACCTCTCTTTGACGTCACAGCCATCGTTCAGATGTTGAAACTGAAGCAGCATGACAGAAAAATTCAATTACAAATTACTTAGCGGTCGTAGGCAAATGCCACATGGTGAGTCATGCATAGTAGTTTCTTCTGCATCTTTATAAAGAAGAAAACAAGCCACCAAAATTAGGTGTCTGTACTCCTCTAAGGTTGGTTGGTTGGCTGACAGGGGTTTAACGTTCCAAAGCGACTCAGGCTACGAGGGACACCGTGGTGAAGGGCTCCAGAAATTTCGACTACCTGAGGTTCTTTAACGTGCACTGACATCGCACAGTACACAGGCCTCTGGAATTTCGCCTCCATCGAAATTCGACCACCATGGCCGGGATCGAACCCTAAAGGTATGACAGGATAGCATCAATGGGTCAGTGCCCACATATGTGGAATTGGTCGTTCTCGACTTTGCATTCGTAGATCCCTGGGATTCCTCACTCCTGGCGCAGTGGTGCAGCGGTTATAAGCGATGTGCCACTGCCCTGCGATGGCAGGTGGCTGCCACCAGTGAATCACGCCTTGAGACCAAGCACACTGCATGTCGACTGAAGAAAAGTGGCTGAAGGCAGTGACACGACAGAGCGAAAGACGTCATATAGACAAAGCGCACTGCCCAGCTAGAAGAAACATAGCTGAAGCTTGTAAGAAACTTGTCAAAGCTTATTATGGACTTGTACTGTGTTTAGCCACTGACCTGTGCTATGCTGTGAAACGGCGATGGCACAGTCGTCCTCATGCTGCGGCATCGCTTACTTCAACTTGGTTCAACTTCAACGAAGCACAGTGGCAGCGCTCATCCCGGAACGATCGCTACACTCACAGTCAACAGAAATGAGTAAAAAAGGAGTAAGCTGTCCTCTAGCGCACTCTCTTTTATAAAAGTGCTAGAGGACAGCTTACTCCCTTTTTACTCACATATAGGCGTATCCGTCTTTAGAGTGTGTGACCGCGGTTGCCTGTATTCTGGATTTCCCTAACGGAATTCCTTCTGTCGGAGTTCGTTTTGGAGCGCTAACATCATGACATAGGAGCGCAGTCATGTGCCGGATTTGAAATATCGCGGGTTTTCTTTGAAGGAGCCCTGAAATGCCTTTTGAAGAGATTGCATAATCTTGCTAAATCACTACATGGCATTGTCATGAACACCTGAGCCAAATAATACACTTCTACGTGCAGCAGGGAACCCAGTATATCCCTTAAAAGTTGGGGAGCCCTTTCCGGCTATGCTTGCACTACAGGCCACAATCACGGATGTCCGAAGTCTCGCCGTAGCCTTGAAGCACGCGAGATAATCAGGTGGCGATGCCCGTGTCACGCGGCTTAGCAAATGAAGAGGCGGTGTGGTTGCACAGCTGCAGCCAATGTGTAGGATTCTCGCTGGGGACTCCGGACGGATCATATGTGTGGCACTCGCACTCCCTTTACTCCAGTATCTCTCTCATCATGTCAGTCGCCCCTCAGCCTTAACAGACATAAATTAGAGTAGGCAGTTAAAAAGAATTAAAAATGCCATTGCTTAACCCGCACCGCCTAAAGCACAAATGGGCTTAGCCTTCATGGCTGCTCGCCTTCAAGTGCACTTGCTGTTGGATTACTCCCTTCTCCGTGGAGACCTCCCCTCACTGCTCCAGATGTGGTGATGCCGAAACTGTAGAGACCCCACTTTGCTGATGTATTACAAAGTTTTATGGTTTACGGAGGTTTAACGACCCAAAATGACTCAGGCTATGAGGGATGCCGTAGTGAAGTTCTCCATAAATTTAGACCACCTAGGGTTCTTTAACGTGCACTGACATCGCACAGTACATGTATTACAAAGTGTTACAATGCATTACAAAGTGTAAAAATGCATAGCAAAGGAGAGGTAAGCAGTGCTAGCACACCTGCTTTGCATTTGATTAACTATGCAAATCCGCTGTCATTTTAGTGCGAAAGCACTAAACTAGACATCCTGAAAAGGCCGAAGGCAGGCCAGTACCTTGACCTGCCTCTGAAACCTTGACCTTTCATCGGCCTCTGAAACCTTGACCTTTCTGATGAAATGACCTTGGCTGAATTTGACTGCCCGTGAACCTGGGTGTGCTTGGGTGGAAGGCAGGCTTGATCTATTCTCAAAATGGAATTGGCCCACCTACAAAAATGGTGCTGGCCCATCCCCGAATTTTGGGTGGCCCACTCCCGAAAATCTGAAAATTGACGCACGTTCGGAACCGTTTCTAGCAGCATTTCGTGCTTAGCAATGCTAAATCGCCAGCTATTTTTCCCTTGTCCATGTCCAACAGGACAGCTAAAATCGGTATGGGAGGTACACGCTCGGACCCCCAGGACATGCTGCACAAAGGCACGCCTCAGGGTTCGATTATCTCCCCTCTCCTTTTCAACATAGGCATGGTTGGCGTGGCCCGAAGCCTTCAAACAGTACCGAACACCGGATTTACACTGTACGCCGACGATGCAACTATCTGGACTAAAGGCTCTCTGGCGGGCAAAGAAGAAACTCTGCAGCAACTGCCACCTGCGTCGAGGGCGCGGCCACCCAGTGCGGCCGGAAAAGTCGGAGATTATCCGCATAGAAGGGCGAAACTACAACCCACGAAACACAAAAAGTGCTTGTAGAAATCTATAAGTCATCTACAGCAAGATGTTTTGACGTCTTATAGAAGCATAACCAAGATTTTATATAGCCGTCCAAAGTCTTGAAGACCTCCTGTAGCCTAGGCTAATGCAACGCTATCTGTCGGCTACAAGAGGTTTTTGTTGACATCTTGTAGACTTCTAGCTGATGCCTTGTTTAGCTGTAAAGAAGTGTTTTAGCTCTTCTGTAGCTGTGGTATCCAATGCTAGTAGTTGGCTAATAGAGGTCTTACCTAGCTGTATGTAGATGTATTTTAGGTGTTGTGTATCGGGGCTAATGTAATGCTGTTCAATGAAAGGCTACGAAGAGCCCGTCCTTGACGCCCCACAAGCAATAAGAACTGAAGAAAGTACAAACATCTTCCATGCTTGGGAGACAAAATGTGCATTAAGGGTGCGCGAAAACTTGTTGCTTTGCTGTCTCTTGCCCCTCTTGTCTGACATTTGGCTTTTTGTCTGCAGACTAAAAGTATATTTTCTTCAGCAGAAGTCTAGGTACCAGGTAATTAATTCATGGATAATGCAGCAGTTTCTTTTGCAAGAAAATTTTGCATATCAAGAGTACAAAAGAAACTGCTGCCTCATTGACTGCCTGGTAGCTAGACTTCTGCTAAATGCAAACACTCCTTTAATCTGTAGACAACTGGCCAAATGCGAGGCAAGAAGGACAAGAGAGCACAGAAACAAGTTTTCTCATACACCCACAATACACATTTTTTCTCCCAAGCGTGAAAGAGATCTGTACCTTCTCTTAAACTGAGCTCTTATTGCTCATGAGAGATCAAGATGAGCTCTTCGTAAAGCACCTTTAACTTTGGCTATTGCGTAAATATAAGTAAATTGTGCAAATCTGAGTGTTGCAATGCTTACTGAAAGATGAAAGCTTTGGGCAGGCAAACTGTGCTAATTAAATTCATTCATAGTATAACTACAAGTAAAATTCAGACTAAAGAAAAAAAAAAGAGCCAATGTAGTTGGTTCTTAATGCAGGATCTGTTCTGAGCGCAAAAAAAAAGAGCAAGAAATGGCTTCAATCCAAGAATCAAACATTTTATTGCCTCAGTAATACATACCTGCTTCTTAGGATTAAAAAAAAGTGACACGTTGAATCAAAACGCATGACAAATACCTCAAGAGAACAAAAAGTGCCACATGGCTGGAAAAGTTGACAGCTGTCTGCCATATACATGGTAGGCACCAGACCGTCTCCCATGATGACTCCAACACAGATGTTTGCAGTCGCACTCCACACCGGGCATAAAAAAGGCCATGGTTACTGGGTGAACAGAAAAATTAATGTCAATTTTCAGCACTCAATATTTTTTTCTCACTTAAGTGCACATAAGCAGACGAAAAATACACAAGACAGCCAGCAACTAATAACTGTATTTCATTCACAAGGGTAGAAACTTGGGCGAGTCAGTAAAGGTGATCCATGGTATGAGAGGTAGCGCAAAATGGGACAAGGGACAGAGAAAGACGCACACAACGCAGGCGCTAACTTCCGACTGACAGAGCCCAAGCGACCAAGACGAACGTAAACCGTGAGGGTAAACAGGCGCATGCGCCCGGAAAAAAATGAAAATCAGGTGAACGAGGAACTACGGACACGTACACCTCAGCGATTGTTTAAGAAGGCCAGTTCTCTTTTGGACAGGGAGATAGATGGTTTGCTGACACATTTATCTTCCAAAGCAGCGATACACGTTACTTCAATAATTTCATATGTTCACTGATTCCGGTGTCTGGCCACGATCGAGCACTTATCCAAAAATGGCACACAACCCCACTCCTTACAGTGCAAAACCAGATTACTGCCAGTAAAAGTTTTCAAGTTGTTTTTGTGTTCACGAAGCCTCTCATTCAAGCAACCACCAGATTGACCAACATACCGCTTGCCACAAGAGTGGGATGTCATAAACAATTGCCTTCAGTACATTTCACAAATTTTTTCCTGTGATTAATGGTGCCCTGCAGCTTTTGCGGATGTTTACCGGCGGCCAAAGTTTTTTTGGATAGCGCACTTAGTTTTTCAGGGGCTGAAAAAAGCACGCGAACATTCGCTTTCGTCCCAATTTTCTTGAGATTGTGGGACAGGCAATGAATGTAGGGAATGATGGCAATCCTGCCTTTCTTTCTTTCTGAAGACGGCAGTTGATCTTCCTGGCGCTTCTTCTTCAGTATGCCTTCAGGGACAAAAACACAGATATCAGCTGGGTAGCCTGCTTCACTGAACCTTGCGAGTTGTTCGTGAAAGCTCTGGCTGATGAGGTGGGGGCATGACTTTTCCAGTTCATTTTTCAAACATAAATTAATAATGCCTCATTTTACAAGTTTAGAATGTTAAGAAGTGTAAGGGTGTGAAGGCTGAAGGTAGGTTATTTCAGTCGTTACTGAAATAACCTATCTTCAGCCTGCGCTCCCCTACACTGCTGCACATTTTAAACTCGTAAAACGTCATTATTTTGTTTAAAAAATGCCCTGCAAAAGTCATGCCCCCACCTCATCAGCCAGAGCTGTCACGAACAACTCTCAAGGTTCAATGAAGCAGGCTACCTAGCAGATATCTGTGTTTTTGTCCTTGAAGACGTACTGAAGAAGCACCAGGAAGATCAACTACCATCTGTACCTACAGAAAGAAAGAAAGGCAGAATTGTCGTCATTCCCTACATTCATTGCCAGACCTAAAATCTCAAGAAAATCTCAAGAAACGCAGACGTGAGCGCAAAAAATTGATTTCAACTGCGTACAGAGATACGGACGTATTGCTAATGCAGTCTTCTGCTTTTTCCTTTATATGGTAGGCTTCCAAGGCCAGCCGCGCGTGTTCGTTTTTGCTTTTGCCAAGAATCACAGTCTCGTCAAACAAGAATTAAGGTGAAAAAAGAAAACATTCGACAGAAGTCTGTCTGGTTGGGAAATTTAATGTTAGGAGAAGGTAAGTGACGCCAACCAAGTAAAATACAGGAAAAACACGACGTTTCGGGACCGGCTCGGCCCCTTCTTCACGGTGTGACTACGGGCGAGCGCAGCTTGGCTTTTTAAGCCCCTGTGTGGAGGACCTGCGGGTCAATGGCCGCAGCCCATGGACGTAGGATGAGGGGAGAGTCCCCAGGGAACGATTAACATTCTCTCGTGTTTGCTGTATGTGCCACGACTCGAGTAGAAGCCTCCTGCGTGGGTTAGCTTCCGTTTCCAATACAATGGTGCTGTCGAAGTCAATTGGGTGGTCACACCCTTCACAGTGTTCGGCCACGGCGCTGCGTTGACGATTCATGTGACGGACGTCCGCTTTGTGTTGGTTCATCCTTTCCGCGAAGTTCTTCGTTTCCCCTATGTACGACGCCGGGCAGACGGAACACGGAATTTTGTACACGACGCCCTGGGCCTTTTCTCTGGGCTGCCGGTTTTTTGGGCGGGGGAGAAGGCGACCGATAGTGCTGGTCGGTTTGTGCGTTGTCAGCACCCCTTCTTTTCCGAGAATGCGACCGAGCGTCTCGCTCACGCCTCTCACGTAGGGGATGCAAACACGTTTCCGCTTCTGGCATGCGTCTGAGGAAGGTTTTTCCTGTATTTTACTTGGTTGGCGTCACTTACCTTCTCCTAACATTAAATTTCCCAACCAGACAGACTTCTGTCGAATGTTTTCTTTTGAGTCTATACGCCAAGACTTCGGCATCGAGACCATGCAGCTAGTGAAGCGATACGTCAACATCACCAAGAGTATTGCTGTCTTCCGGACACATCTAAACTTCAACAAGACCTGCAAGGAAAAGGATGTGGTACCCGTGAGCCTTCGCCTAAAACGCCCTGTAACCACCGCAGAAGGCCTACGGCTGGTGTCCAAAACGGAGCAACAGTTATTAAGTGCGCGGATACACGAGTGCCATTCCGTTCTCCGCAAAAAGGAGCTGGACCGGTTCTTCGCGCGCCGCGAACTAGAACACAGGATGCCTGAGCTCTTCCCGCGGGTGGACGCCTTTGCCATGGAAGCGGCCTCCACTGCAGCCAACAAACATCGTGAGTGTCAAAACAAGAAGTTGTTTGCCCTACAGCAGCGGCAGAAGAAACAGCCTGACCCCCATAACTCTGGCTTTGTAAAGAACCTCTCCTCCCGTCGCTTAACACCGCCCGAATCCTCTGTTCTCGCAAAAGGACATGGATTCAACATATCATCTGGTCCCGCCCTCCCAAAACTAGTCGCGGCTGTTGAAGATGCGGTCCAGCACCTGGAGCCGCACGTCAGGGAAGAGGTCCGCCTGAAAGCGATTGGTGTCATCGCCAAGGTACCCCCCAAATTTCCGAGCAATCTGTCTCAACTGGAACGAAAAGCCCTACGCGGTCTCAGGGACGACACCGACATCGTCATACTCCCGGCAGACAAGGGCAACTCTACAGTGGTGATGGACCGACGCGACTACGAGGAGAAGGCGTCAGCCCTTTTGAGCAGTGGGGCGTATGAGAAGGTTCGCAAGGATCCGACTTCAAACACTCAGGCAACACTCAACAAAACCCTGGCAGAGATGTTCAAGCGGCATCCTGATTTCAAATGGCTTTACCTCCGCCTCATCTCCAGAAACGGCTCAGCTCCAGGTTTTTACGGGCTACCTAAAACTCACAAACCTGGCGTCCCCCTTCGGCCAATTGTAGACTTCACCCTGTCTCCTCTGCGACGTCTCTCTGACTACCTGCACAAGGTGCTGGCGCCGCTCGCCGGCAGAACACCCACGCATGTACAGAATTCGCGGCATTTCGTCCAACTTGTCTCGAACCTTACCGTGGAGGAAGACGAAAGCCTAGTCTCATTTGACGTGGTGTCGCTATTTACCTGCGTACCGGTTCCCCTTGCTGTGTCCGTCGCTCGCCGCGCACTCGAAAACGACCAAACGCTGCACGAGAGAACTCCACTCAACGTCGATGAGGTATGTCGCCTTCTCGACCTCTGTCTGCGCAGTACCTTTTTCACCTACAACGGAGAATTTTTCAAGCAAACAACCGGAACTGCTATGGGGGCATCAATTTCAGTCACAGTGGCTAACCTAACCATGGAAGACGTCGAAAGCCGGGCCCTCTCCTCCTTTAATCCCAAGCCAAAGTTATTCCTCCGTTATGTAGACGACTGCTTTTGTGTGGTGAAAACCTCAGAGATAGAAAACCTCCAGAGTCATCTAAATTCAGTTGAACCGGCCATACAATTTACTGTTGAACATGAACAGCAGGGCAGCCTGCCTTTTCTGGATGTCCTACTTACAAGGCACGACAAAGGCCTGCAGTCCTCGGTGCACAGGAAGCCAACCCACACAGGACGGTACCTACATTTCGATTCGAACCATCCCATCCCGCACAAAGCATCTGTCGTGACGTCATTACTGAAGAGAGCCGACTCCATATGTTCCTCAAGTGAAGATAAAAGGAAGGAGAAGAACCGAGTCATTTCTGACCTCCAAAAGAACGGCTACCCAAGCTCATTCATCCGGCGCATTATCAGGAAGCAAGAAAGGCAAAACAAAATCCGGTCTATTATTTCCTCAGACGCATGCCAGAAGCGGAAACGTGTTTGCATCCCCTACGTGAGAGGCGTGAGCGAGACGCTCGGTCGCATTCTCGGAAAAGAAGGGGTGCTGACAACGCACAAACCGACCAGCACTATCGGTCGCCTTCTCCCCCGCCCAAAAAACCGGCAGCCCAGAGAAAAGGCCCAGGGCGTCGTGTACAAAATTCCGTGTTCCGTCTGCCCGGCGTCGTACATAGGGGAAACGAAGAACTTCGCGGAAAGGATGAACCAACACAAAGCGGACGTCCGTCACATGAATCGTCAACGCAGCGCCGTGGCCGAACACTGTGAAGGGTGTGACCACCCAATTGACTTCGACAGCACCATTGTATTGGAAACGGAAGCTAACCCACGCAGGAGGCTTCTACTCGAGTCGTGGCACATACAGCAAACACGAGAGAATGTTAATCGTTCCCTGGGGACTCTCCCCTCATCCTACGTCCATGGGCTGCGGCCATTGACCCGCAGGTCCTCCACACAGGGGCTTAAAAAGCCAAGCTGCGCTCGCCCGTAGTCACACCGTGAAGAAGGGGCCGAGCCGGTCCCGAAACGTCGTGTTTTTCCTGTATTTTACTTGGTTGGCGTCACTTACCTTCTCCTAACAAGAATTAAGGTGGGATGCCCCTTTGTGTTCAGGGTCAGTCTGCTGAATTTTATCGGCCATATTTTCTTTGCGGCAACCGATAGTTCATTACTCAAATTACCGTTTAGCCAGGTGTGGTGCCAAGAAGTGCGGTAGAACATTTTAAAATAGAATTTATTGTTGTGGGAACACATCTGTATGAGGTGGTAGTCTCATCTGGCAACCATCTGGATTTCCGCCGCACGGCGACAAACATGGCGGCGCCCTTCGAAGCCGGACCTCTCGCTTCGGACTGAATTCTCGTTGTTGCTGCCTTTTTCAGTGCGTACACTGGTCATAAATGGGGCGCCGGTCTTTTGCTTCGTCTCATCTCGCATATAAGGAAACGTATAAGTGATAAATTTGCTTTATTTTAATAATTAGAGTGACGATTCTGCCGCTTCTAGGCTTAAGTGGAGAGTTGGTTTGTTTACTTCAATGGTTCCCGTCCTGACAACCAGATGGCGTCACTATAGGCTAAGTTTATTTTTGCGTCTCTGCTAGCATACGCTGAACTAAAAGTGGAAATGTGCCTGCGTTTAGCGTACATATAACTATAAATATTCATGTGATTTAGACAAAAAGCGAGCGGTACGCCTTCTATAGTTTAGTAGAACAAAACGTACGTTTCTGTGACATTGGGGCATACTAACGGTACGTAGTATATTCACTTATGCTTCTACAAAAAAAAAAGGCTACCACCTGCACCAACAAAATGAACGTTTGGGGTCGCCACCATTAATTTTTACGCGACTTTTAACGCCGAAATAAAATATAAATATAGATTCCAGCCTAAACCGGAAGAAGATCCCTCGTAATTGATGTTATAGGGTGCCAACTACCAGAATATGCCATTATTTATACACTCATCTCGGTGAGTAGACTGACCCTTTAACTTTATTCGCATGCTCCCTGAGTCGCTCATTTATGCACCGCCCTGTCTGCCCAATGTGCGTCTTTCCACATGAAAGAGGGAAGGCATGTACCACCCCAGTGGCACAAGGGATGTATGATGTTCCGCGCCTGATCAGGCAGCGGCCCGCAGCCACTCCTATCACCGCACGTGCGAGCACAGCTTTGCCAGTTTATTCTGGGCGGAAAACGCCAGAGGGACGCCATGCCTGCCTGCAACTCTCCTGAGGTGATCACCTTATGCAGATATGGTACCACCACAGGCCTGAACGTTTCACGTTCACTCGCCCCCCCCCTCATACTTGGCGTACCGGTCGTCATGTTCTGTATCAGGGCCTCGGCAACCGGAGTCAAGAGCGACACAGGGAAACCTGCTGCCGAAAGCCGGTGGACCTGATGGTCAAAACTTGCCTCCAATTGATGCACGATTTTTTGAGAGCCGATTCCATGCAGAGGGAAGCAATGCCTCTTTTCACAATTTTGGAGTGCTCAGATTTGTACGGCCAAAGTTCCTTTTTTGCTCGGGTTCGGTAAGAACAACATACATGCCGCACGCAGAACTCTAGTTTAGGGTCCAGGAACTGCAAAATATTCTCGTGGGGTAGCTCGTGAGTAAAACCAAGCTCTTGTCCGTATTGCTTAAAAACATCTAAAACTTCATCAATCGCATCCTGGTTGGAAGAATCACCCGCTAAAAACACTAAAAAGTCGTCAACATACCTAAAAACTTTTAAAACCTTTCCCTTGTCAAAACATCGTCTAAAGACTGGTCAATGCTAGATAAGAAAATATCACAGAGAACTGGAGCAACACAGAACCCAATACAAATGCCATTCCGCTGTAAAAACGACTGGTCATTAAAAACAATAAAATTGACTTTACGATAATATTCCAAAGTCCCGCGGCGTTCTGGAACATGAGCTCACCATTTTCCTCAATGTATGATTTCACTGCACACAAAAGTTCACGCTGGGGCACTGAGTAGAATAAGTCTTCTACATCTATTGAAAAAGCGTACCCAACATTTGTATTGCTTTCCGAAAACCGCACTACTTCCGAATTCTTAGCCCTGAACGGATCGTTGACATTTAGCAATTTCAATCTCTTCTGCAAGAATTGGCTTACATTGTGCTGTCAACAACCAGCCTCACTGACTATGGTTCTGAAAGGTATTTCCGTCTTGTGCGTCTTTATTGTGAAAAAACCGATAAGCACTGGCCTCTACTGTTATCTGTGTCCCTAGCGAGCGTCGCTAGTTCCAGTTTTTTGCAGAATTCTATCAACTTAGTTTTTACTCTTACCGCACGTTTCTGGACTGGGGCAAAGTTTTTTGACACAGCCTGCGGCGCTTTTTGATTAAAACTTCCACCGCGATTTGACGAGGCTGATTCTTGGCAAAAGCAAAAACGAACACGCGCATCTGGCCTTGGAAGCCTACCACATAAAGGAAAAGGCATAAGACTGCATTAGTGATACGTCCGTATCTCTGCACGTAGCTGAAATCAATTTTTTTGCGATCACGTCTGCGTTAACAGCCCTTGGCATGACTGCTGTGGTTCCAGATGGTGTTTGAGCATGCATAGTCAGATCTATAAGTATGCGTTCTTAAGAAGAATAAACGAGTTGTTAGTAGCGCCTGTGTGTCTCTTCGCTGTGGATCGTCCCGTGTTTGCGCAACCTTCACCTTTACAGTAGCATGTACCAACTAGTCCCTACCGAAGTTTTATTGACATACCACATAACATGGGGATGTAAGGGCCCGAAACCCCCGGGCACCACAACACATAGAACGAAGGAGCAATGGGAGAGCTCTCTGCTCAGCTCAGAGCTTGATCAGCAGCGCGCCCTCGTTGGGCAGGTTAGAGCGGCGGCCAAGGCCAGTGGAGCCTTGAAATGAAGACACCACCTATTGTATATTTCTCCTCGAGTCTTTTATCTTCCTTGTCAATAAAAGTTTCCTACTACTACTACAGCCAAAGTGGACAGGGAAATTTCCCTCTTCCCACATTGCCACTCGTCGCCTCCCACTCTCTCAGTCTTCCCTCTCCCTCATTTCCCCTGAAAGTTAACAGGGTAATTTCCTCTCTCCACTTTGCCACCCGTCGCCTCCCACCCTCTCTTCGTCTTCTCTATCCCTTTTTTCCCTTGAAAGTGGACAGGGTAATTTTCCTCTCTCCACTTTGCCACCCGTCGCCACCCTCCCTCTCTTCGCCTCTCCTCTGAAAGTGGAGAGAGGATTGGTTGATATCGAGTGCGGGCTTGGCTCGCTATCGTCGGTGGCGGCTGTTGCTGCTTTAGCTGCTGTTGATGGCAAAGGAGGTGGCTTTTGTTATAGGGTTTGCGTTGGTGGGTTGGGCAGCGGCGTTGAGTGATTAAAATGAGAACTGACAGAATCCAATCCCATATAATTTTCATGTACTTTTCCACATGCTATTAGCGCAGCTGTGCCTGAGTTTGGCATATTTGCCTTGGCAGCGCTGCCGACATCCAAAACGAGTACAACGGACGCTCACGCAAAAAAAAAAGAGGACCTAGTGTATCATTTGAGTGTTCGTATCGACGTCCCTATGTTATCACTGCCGCGTATGCCACTTACACTCAGAATTGAAGCACTTAGATTTCAGCTTCCGCTTCCCGTCAGTGCTCCTTTTCACCTACACCTCTGCCGGAGGCGTTTTTTGCGAGAGGCGTCGTTCAAGGGAGCTTTCAATCTCTTCAATTTTTCCAGGAGTCTCTCGCGTATTCTTTACTATGAGGGCTCCCGAACTGAGCGGTGATAAGTGTCTCAATCACTCTTGAAGTTTTGAGAGGACACTGGCCTCATGGAACAGTGGTAGAGCCACAGTCATTTAAATCAGCGGCTCAGGCGGTGCAATTGCCAACACGCCACTTTAAGTTTAATCCCGCCTGTACATTTACAACACCACCATCGCCACTCTTGCTCCGCGGAGAAATCTCAGCTCCTTCTCCGCCGCAATGGTAGGCGAAACGAACAACCACCATCTAGCCACTTTCAACTCTATGGCGATCCCATCCCGCCTCCACGTGTTAGGTTACACGTACAGGGCGACGGAAATGTCCGACACGCCATGTTTCTCATCACGGAGCAGATCTTTGCGGTGATACAAATGCTAAGACGGGTAACTAACAAGCGATGTAGGCTAAAGGACGCCTGACACATCACCTCCCATACCAAAGCCGGATATGATCCGAACAAGATGCAGTTGGCATGCTTATACGGTCCGCATTCAAGACAGCCATAGGCATTCCAGCTCATGTCTCAACGAACCGATTCCTTAAACTGGGCATGCACAATACTTTATCAGAACTATGCTCAAATAGCCCGCCTGGGCACAACGGATCGGGCAACTCGATCCCTTGACGGAGGACCAAGCCGCTCCCGATGCTTCCTTCTCCTCTGCACGTACCGGGCAGAATAAGCTATCCTATCCGGCAGGACAAACCAGACTTCCGTGTCCCCTTGACACTCACCAGCGCTGTCCCTATCCCACGAAACACACACCCTTAACGACACCAGTGCCGACGGGCAGCCAGCAGAAATGGCGCCAGAATATTTGTACGGGGGTGGTGCGGAGAAGAATTTGTAGTAGAGGGGGCGGGGTACGAATTAAATTTAAGGCAGTCATCATCAGCCTGACCACGCCCACTGCAGGGCAAAAGCCTCTCCCATGTTTCTCCAAATAACCCTGTCCTTAGGATAAAAAACAGCGCAAACGGGGACGAAGCAGAGAGAGGGACACGACGCTGACTAACAACCAAGTTTTATTGCACGTTCACAGGTTAAATACCACTCGTTCGTGCAAAAAAGGAAGGAAAAAGAAGAAAAAAAAGAGAAGAGAAAGAGGGAAGGCGTGATAGACGAAAAACCACGTGGCATGAGATTATGCATTCATACATAGATAGTCAATTTCGCTGTCGCGAAGTGAAATGGAAGGGATGCTGACGCACTCTTCACCATTTTGCCGAATGTTGATGGCTTCTTCAATTTCTCTCGTCCGTTGGTCTGGGTAGGTAGATATGATTGTGGTGTTGCCAAGTTGGGGAGCACATTCATGCTCTCGGCAATGTCTTGCCAGTTCACTGCTGATGGCGCCTTTCAAAGATATTTTATGCTCTTGCAGCCTTTCATTTAAACAGCGGCCTGTTTGGCCGATGTAGGTGTGCCTGCATGACAGTGGTATCTGATAGACGACGTTTTTAATGCATTTCACGTGCATGTTCTTGTGCTTCTTTTGGCACTGCTTCCTTCCCGTTCGCTCACTATTTACCTTGGCACACATGCTCCTGACTGCTTGCTAGCGGTGAACCTGAACTGTTCCGCAGATGGATGCGGCCGCAGCCGCTATCGCCAAGATCGTCGTGTAGCCAACCAAACGGCGGATATCCTTTGGCACCAAACTTTACAGCAGCTCCCGAAGAAGAAACAGCGGCCTTCCCAACCTCAAGGTCAGGAGTTGGTGGTCTTAGGCGATGCGTCAGCACCCGACACGACGACGAGGTTGTTGAACATGGGACCCAAGTTTTGCGTTCCCCCACGCCCTAACAAGACCGAGCTCTTGGGACTTGTGAGGAGCGTGGCATCCAAGGCAAAGAATGGCGGTGGAGACAGGCGCATTGACAGCGCAGTGGAGTGCCTTCCCAGAAGACAGCCTCAAGCGGGCCTTGTCCTTCTGAGGTCAACGGTGACGACCCTGCGTGAAGCTGACCTGCGGCTACTGCAGTCGGACAAGGAAGGAGGATTTGTCCTAGCCTCACCTCATGTGTACAACGATAAAGCGGACAAGGCAGTGTCAGACAACTTCAAGGAGCTGGTAGGTGTGAAACCGGCGAGATTGAAGAAAAAAGTGATGACGATGTGCGAGGATATGGGCCTGACGAAGATGGCCTCTGCCATAAGCAACTGCGAAGAGACAAGTCTGACAGTCTTCTTCACAGCCAAAACTCACAAAGAAGAGTGTCCTTTCAGAGCCATTGTGTCGGAAAAAAGAACCTGGCAGAGCATTGTGGGCGGTTTTTTACAACGGGCCCTCACCGAACTCACGGTGGACGACCCGTTCCTGATACGCAAGCCTCAAAGCGTGGACGACTTTCTTCAGGGTGCCTGTCAGCCCAACGTGAGTGGCTTATCGATAGATGTAAAAGACTTGTACTACTCGCTCCCGCAGAATTTGGTGTGCAGAGAAGTCGAAGAATGCATTGACCGACACGGCGTGGTGAAATTTCAGAACTCTTGCGGCCTGTCGAAAGGAAATTTTATGGAATTATTAACGAGCTACTTACAGTCCACCATCATCAGTCATAAGGGTAGTTTTTACATTCAGCGGGAGGGGATATGCATCGGGTCTTCGCTCGCCCCCATTCTGAGTGATTTGTTTCTGGCGCGTATTGACAGAAGTCTTATGACTGCTATTCAAGTGAGAAGCATCATCAAGGTGTTCCGTTATGTAGATGACTATCTAATTCTGTATAAAGAGGACGAGACAGCACGACAGCAACAGCACGTTGGCCAAATCATTGACGTTTTCAAAGAACTAAAAGGACTAGAAATAACGAGCGAACTCCCAGAAAACAACGTTCTGCGATTCCTTGACTTGACGCTAACCTTTTTAGACAGTCATGTTTGTTGGCGGTACGGACCACGAAGCAAAAAGGGACTGCTTCCTTACACCTCAGCCCACTCCAAGATCATCAAACGGGGAATAGTGAAAGCAGCAATGAAAGCCGCATTGACAAGATCTTGCCACCATGAAGTACAAGCTAGTTTCGACGCCCAAATTTGTCGGCTGGAAGCAGCAGGTTACCCGACGCAGCTACTGTCCAGTGTCGCAGAAGGAGTACTGCAAGAGCTTAGAGGCAGGAAAAAGATCAAGGCCACATCACAAGAAAGGAAGCCGTATGCAGTAATTCCATACATTCATGGCTTCTCACACAATTAACCTCAAGAAGGTAGGCGAAAACGTTGGCGTAAAAGTGCTGATGTCAGCACCTAACAAGTTAAGGAGCATGTGTGCCAAGGTAAATAGTGAGCGAACGGGAAGGAAGCAGTGCCAAAAGAAGCACAAGAACATGCACGTGAAATGCATTAAAAACGTCGTCTATCAGATACCACTGTCATGCGGGCACACCTACATCGGCCAAACAGGCCGCTGTTTAAATGAAAGGCTGCAAGAGCATAAAAGATCTTTGAAAGGCGCCATCAGCAGTGAACTGGCAAGACATTACCGAGAGCATTAATGTGCTCCCCAACTTGGCAACACCACAATCATATCTACCTACCCAGACCAACGGACGAGAGAAATTGAAGAAGCCATCAACATTCGGCAAAATGGTGAAGAGTGCGTCAGCATCCCTTCCATTTCACTTCGCGACAGCGAAATTGACTATCTATGTATGAATGCATAATCTCATGCCACGTGGTTTTTCGTCTATCACGCCTTCCCTCTTTCTCTTTTTTTTCTTCTTTTTCCTTCCTTTTTTGCACGAACGAGTGGTATTTAACATGTGAACGTGCAATAAAACTTGGTTGTTAGTCAGCGTCGTGTCCCTCTCTCTGCTTCGTCCCCGTTTGCGCTGTTTTTTATCCTAAGATCATGCACCAACCAGCCCAAATTTCCACCCTTTTGAAGTACCCTGTCCTTCCCTATCCCCGCAAACTTCCTAATCTCATCCGCCCACCTGACTTTCTGCTGCCCCCTGCTACGCTTGCCTTCTCTTGGAATCTACACCGTTACCCTTAAGGACCAGCTGTTATCCTGCTCGGTTAGGCAGTCAATGTGCCTCAGTTGATGTAGTGCGACCGGGCAATTTTCGGGGTGGCGGCCTCCACTCCTCGCTTTCCCTTGGCGCCGTCACTGGCAGCGAGAGCCCAGGCTGTCTCCAGAATTCTCGGCGACGGCACGAAGTATTGACGCATCCTATACACGGACGCCTGCACTCACCTCGGCAGAATGGCGGAAGTCGCATCGGTGATCGATTATCAAGACAACACACGCATAGCGGCAGCCATATCCACACCACTGACACCGTCGCGCTGGAAGAACATGCAGTCACCCTGGAAATAGCCCACGGCCTTCCACTTTTCACAAAGCCCTACGCAACAAACACTATTGTCGCAGGCTCCCAAACTGCCTGCAGATAGATAATTCCTGCAAGACAGATTTATCGTACTAACTTCATGTTGTCGCCATCCAACCCCATGCACGCCGCTGCTGCAGTTCTCCGCCTTTTGGAGTTTTAGCTTAGCACGATGTGTTTCCGCAATCCACGCTCGAACCCATCTGCACAGGAAGTCAGCGGATATGCAGTTCGCGCTTTGGAGAAGCGGAACGCGAATCTCCCTATGCCAGAGTTTTCTAGTTTCAGTAACTATGCACTTTCTAAACCATCTAGTTTTAATCACAGCGGATCCACTTCCGCGAGAGGCGAAATACGGCTGCGCATGGAAGGTATGCTCTTGCCTCTGTCGTAACATCCGCTGCGCACGCGCCGCCTTCCCGCGGTGAGGTGGCGCATGCGCAGTTGGTGTCTCGCCTAAGTAGATAACGGTATAGGGGCTTCCACTGGGCTAAAACTCTTGTCTGTACTGCCGTTGCATTTCGTCTGTGGTGGCTATCTTCGCACTATAATCTAACACGTTTGGTGTTCTTTCGATTTTTTGGCGCATCAGGTATTTAATGACTCCCAGCGTCACTCTGCAGTACGATAGAAGCGGCAGTTTCCACACGCTTCGTCCAACGCCACAACAGCAGTATGCCTCACTCCCGCTCCATGACGTCACGACCAAAAGGGGCGTTCGGGCCCCAGGGCTCGAATCCTTCGCTCTTGCTCCCTCCCCTGTCCTTGCCGTTGTCTGCGGCTCTGTTTTTAGTGCATGAGTGTCGAAAACCAAGCATATTGAAAATTGCTCAACTATGCATGGGCTTGCTATCGTCTACAGAAAGGTGGTAGCAGAGGGAGAACGCATATGTCCTTAGGTGAATAATCAGAATACTTAAAACTGGAAAAATATCGGCGAACTGTAGCGCTTGGAGTCGAAATTATTTTAGTGCCCCACATTTTCAATTTCTTGCCCGTTTTTATTTGTACTTATGGGTTTCCTGTTTCAGGCATTTGTGGTGGGGCGAGGGTATAGATATGGCAGGTATGTTGGGTATAACGCCCCGAATCTCCACATGAACAGTGAGAGACACCGCATGGTAGGACTCCGGGTAAATTTCGGCCACCTGGTCTCCTTTAACCGGCAGTGATAATGCACAGCACACGATGGATTTAACATTTCGTCCTCATAGAAATGCGACTGCCGTACCTGGGATTCAGTTTCGTGTTCTCATGCTCAACAGAGGAGCGTCTTCACCACTGTGCCATCGCGGCAATGGCGGAGTACTCGGGTTCTGGCTGCCTGTACTCTGGCCTCACTTGCAGGTAAGCGCGAATTTTGCAGTGTTGCTTGGCGAGCCCACCAACGCCGTCGCACGTGCTTTTGCCGCTTCCTATCCGTAAGCAGTGCCCTTTCGAGTCTGCAGACAGTGTGATTCTGCTCAAAGTTGTTTCGGGGCATCTCTGATGTCTTATTGAAACCGACCGTGCATGTTTTTTTCTATATCTTTTACGTTGTGACTTGTCTCTGCCAGTGCCCAGTTTCTTACTTTGTTTTATAGCTTCTTCAATGTTTTCCAACCTTTCCCGTGTACTGTGCGATGTCAGTGCACGTTAAAGAACCCCAGGTGGTCGGAATTTCCGGAGCCCTCCACTACGGCGTCTCTCATAGCCTTAGTCGCTTTGAGACGTTAAACCCCATAAACCAAACCAACCCTTTTTGTTATACTTCCGGGTTTCGTTTACGTTCTGGAGAGCTTGTCATTCTCAGTCCTACTACAGAGGACTCTGTGCGTGCGTGTATATGTGTGGTGTGTGCGTACCTGCCCATCACTCAATTGCTTTTGTTTTAGTCTGCGGTAAGCACAATGCTTACACGTTTGCCGATTTTTTTTTTGTCTGACGAGAAGAAAAATTCCAAAGGTGTGCTTTATTCGGTTCATTTCTCTTTCCAGCAGATGGGCCGTGAAACACTGGGGTGTTCACTAATGTTGGCGTGACATTTATTTTTCAAGCAATTTTTTTCTCAAGTTTTGTTTGTTGTGCACTGTGAAGCTCTGGAGAAGCAGCCCGCCCGTCATTTTGCAGTGCTGCTTAGACGTAGACGACTTGGAAGAGACGGTGAGGCCAGCGTGTAGTTAAGACGCCGTGCCGTAATCGGTTCCGCCGGCCTTGTTCACTGTGTTTTTGATGTTGTCTTCGGTAATCTCAGCAGGGTCCTCAACCTGGAGCTCCACAGCGAAGTTCTGAAATGAAAGGAGCAGGCGAAAGGTAAAGCACAACAATAACAAAAACAGAAGTTACATGCTTCAATGGCGCATGCACAATCTGGGTGTATACCGGCCCAGCTATGGCAACATAATTGATAAACGCACTACCTCCCAAAAATCGGGGTCACGCCGCCTGATTTGCAGCACACCAGGGGAACCGAAACGCTAGCACGCGAAATTAAGGTTGTATAAACATCGCAGTATGTCCTGAGCGAGCCAACGTGGATACCTGTATCGCGCACCGAGAAAATTGTGGCAGAAGCAGATGCTAGCGTGTACCAACGAGCTCATGTTAAAGGCCGCGTCGCCGCACACCGCCCTCTCATTCGCCCGTATTTAGTTAGCATGCTTTTAGAAGCTATACTCCCTCTTGAGGACGCCAGCTGCCTAGCAGGAATCACTGCATATTAGAGAGTGATATAGGGACGGAAAGTTATCATTTGCGAAAAGGTTCTTTGAGGAACATGGCACAAGGTCATGGTCAAGGTAACGCTTTACTTTTAGTGCAGTAGGCAAAATGTTCTTGGGGCCGTGTTTAGAAACCTTTTATTTCGTTTTCATTTCATTCGGTTGGGATGTCATTCATGACAAAAACAACAATAGGCGGGTAAGCGAACACGTAATCACAGGCGGAGCCGGTTTGGTCGCTGCACCCAGTCCGGCCGAATCGCAGGAATCATGCTCCGCCGTTACGTCGCCCAACCACGACACAATTTCTTTCCTGATACAGGATAAGCGCTGATAACACTTAGCAGGCGCTCATTCATGCTCTCTCCTTCGTTGGCACCATTCCGACAGCCTGGCAGAGGCATGGGTCACGGTCGACGTCACCGGGAGCAGTGACCAAAGGCAGAGTAGAAAATGAAATGAATCATTACAAAATACGGTGGTAATGATACGGAGGCATTTTTATTACGTCGCAGGTCTCTCACGCATCGATTTCTTATACTGTGAGTGACGGAAGAATACTGATTGAAAAGGTAAATATCGCTACTCCCGACGAATAAGGAAGATACTGGCCCGTGACACAGTTGTGCATGGCTGGTGAACAACCCAGGCAGAGCCGCGCTTATCGAACGGCTACTGCCTGTCCTGACCAGCCCTGTAATGGGAACACTCTGGTACTCTCGTCACGAGTTCGCTTGCGCGATTGAAGTGTGTCGTACGTGCCGCTCTTTCCTCGTACAAGCACCGCCTAGTTGGGTTAACCTTTTTTACAGCTGTACTGTACAAGACGAATTCGGGCATTATTCTCGGAACGAAAAACGGCACTTGCGCCACAGAAAACATAGTACAGCAAATACAGGACACGCTCGAGTGTTTATTTGACATGCAAAAAAAAAAAAAAAAAAACGTTCAGGAAAGACCACGAACGAAGTTTCAGCTCTGTGCAGTGCCTAATAACTCGTCACTGTTTAAGATTCCTCAAGAAATATGAATCGTACGCGCGCAGCTTGTTCCTGTGACGTAGTTGCCAGTCACACGCTCAAGATGACATGGCCTTTTGTTTAGAGAGAGTAACTTGTCTGGTTATTTCAGACAATGAGGAGATTGTTTAGTGCATTGCAAAAGGAGGCGTTTCATCCCTTCTGATTCCTGGCAGGAGCATTCTGCGCCCTCGTATTGCTCATTTTGTGCTATAGAAGGGCGGTGTGTAGGCCGTATACCCAGATGCAATCTATGCATTGCTGTTTCAACAGAGCGGCCAACCTTGACCAGCGCGTTGAACTTAATTCCAAGATCACTTTGACATAGAAAAGAATTTGAGCATCATTGACAGGGTAGGTTTTTTCTTTATGATATGAACACATGATTTAGTAAAAGCGCAACGCGCTTCACTGTTTGAGAGAGGCACCCAGAACATCTCATCTGCGCCATATGGGCCGGCTATGCCATCGATTGCTGTGTTCTCCGCAATATCACAGTGGCTTGCTAGCACTACTTTCCGCACAAAACAAACTTCATTTAAGCCCATTTTTATTCTGACATCTAGAGACGCCTACAAGGACTTCTGCCACCGTCGACGTTAGTACAAGAGCGCCATGCACCTGCCTATTAAAGGCACGCGCAGCACAGTCCAGTCTGCGCGGACATCTGAT
Organism: Amblyomma mixtum; assembly: GCF_055824585.1. NCBI lineage: Eukaryota > Metazoa > Arthropoda > Arachnida > Ixodida > Ixodidae > Amblyomma > Amblyomma mixtum. Next base: position 90,772,290 of record NC_143014.1, on the reverse strand, counting down.
ACACCGCCAGGCTCGGAAGGCACACCACTCGGCCGCGTTTGCTCGTGAGGCAGGCAGAACGGCGGTGAAAATGAAGCGGTCTCTCGGTGGGCTCTTCGTCGTGCGTGTGCTCTGCTAGAAAAACAAGCGGCGCCTAGAAGGGGAGAGCTCCTGGTCCCAGCTAAGGAATTCTAGCTGTCTGTAAACATACGAAATTCAAAGCAGGCAGAATCGTGGGGCTACCTCTGTTGCTGGCGATGGGAAGAGGGAGAAAGAAGCCTTACAGCTCTTGTTCCTGCGCGCTGGTGTAGAAAATGTAAATGCCATTGCAGGAAATAAAAGGAATCCCTGTAATTTCTAGCTGTCGCATAGAATACAAAACTTCAGCCGGCTAGTATTTGGTTACTGGAAGAAGGTTTCGCTACTGCTCCATATGCTTGGGCCTGCGAACGCCTGAAAAATTGTATGGTTGGCGTGCCGATTTCCCTGATGAAAATAGCGAATGCATTTCTTGGCAAGTTGTGGGGGCTGAAAATGGTGCTGAACTGTCGGAGACACACCCAAGAAATAAGAAGGCTCGTGGCAAGTGCATTTGGTGAGCTGCGGAAAATGGAAACGTAATATCCAATCTTTTGCCCGATCATTGCTCTCTGCATACATAGTAAAAAAAGCTTGGGGACCTCCTTAACCACATTCTTAAAGAATAAAAAAAAATGCGATAGCGTTTAGGTTGCCTGCTATGGTGTCTACAACGAGTGTCTCATGTTCTTGAGCTTTTCGCGCCAAAACTCTGGTTGGAACCGGTTCCATTGCCCTTGTATGATATGCAAGAGTGATCAGCTTCTAGAATGTTCAATTACCTTCCATTGAATTATCATATGGGATTATACTACTCCGACGCACTAATTCCCATTAACCCAACTTAATTCATTTTCGGGGGTGTGCGTACTTCCAAATTTTTGGGGTCCTCAGATTTTAAAATTTGGTGGTGCCATAGGAGTGGTCCACTGGTTGTCATGTGGTGTTGATGACGTCATGACCATCTCAATCGCATTCATAGATCGAAGGGAGTTTTCATACCACTATTGGCGCAGAGGTGCAGCCGTCAGGCGGTGCGCTACTGCCCCGGCATATGACTGTTTCGAACACAGCCATCGATGGGTCTTGTGAGGCACAGGTTGCTCTTCCCGAGCAACCTATCGCGACCAATTATTAAATTAACTACCACCTGCCACGGTGGGCAGCTCACAATCCGGGGGGGGGGGGGGGGGGGGGGCAGGTTGTGATGACGTCACAAGGTCACATGACCTCTCTCGGTCATTCGGATAATTTCGAGATAGGGAAGCCAGAAATTTCTAATGCTACGACAGCCTAAATGCTATCACATTAAAAATGTTTCTTTTTTTTTTTTTGCCGCACCCAATATTTTGACAGTGAAGGAAACAGCAGAAGACGCAGAACAAGGCGTACAATTAAAGAGCTGACACTGGTTCCTTGAGTGTCAGCTATAGATATATATGCCAACTGGCCCAGCAATTCGCGTTAATGGACTTTTGTTCTTGTGCCCCGGGCTCTTTAAACATTCGTAATGTCCAGCGATGGGTGTGTGCGCTTCTTCTATGCCTTGTCCTGCTTCTTCCGCTGGGTCCTTCACTGTAAGTCATGAACCAACTGGCATACAGATCGCGTCACCTAATATTTTGCCTGCACGGAGAAAAATAACGTCACAGACCCAGTGGAGGCACCTTGGCTTGTTAGTTCATCTCGAAGCGAGCAGCGAAAACACAGGGCGGCGAGGAGAACGACACTCACATAGCGCTGACACACGCAGTGCCGACACAAACACCGCTATGTGCGTCAGCGGCCCTACCGTCTTGTGTGTTTACGTTGCTTGTTCAAGGTTAAAGGCCGAGTTGGTGTAATGCTATATCGCTACAACTTGCTTATCCCAGAAAAGTTTCTTGACAAGAACCGAGCTCGCAAACTTGATGGTAAGGCTGTTGGGCATTCGTTCGGTCGACGCGAAGACAAAGATAAATCGGCGCTCCTTACCTCGCCCCTCCGCCAAGGAAAAGTTGAAATATAAAGAGGCTATCCCTAATTTGGGGCGTAGCAATGCATTCTAATTAATGACCTGACCACGCCGACGTCGGTGTCCCACCACAACTGCCAAGGAGGGCACCTCAGCTATTCAGTGTCTTATCTATTCTGCGTTTCGCTCCGCTTTACGTGTACTTCCAAGGCAGACGTCTGTGGCTAATTTTAATCTTGGAAACCAGTTTTAGGCGTTACTGCAAAACGTTAGCCTGAATAATGAACAAGTTTGAACAGGTGGAAATGGGCTTCCGTTTGCTAAAGTGCATGCGTAAAGCAGGGCGATATGGCTAAATGATGTCGGTGAATTCTCTGTCTAAGTACATTTATGTACTCACAGTAATTACTTCCTTGACGGCTGCTTTATCACTGCTGATGCGAGCTCGCTGCAGCACTCCGACGCTCTCAGACAGCCACGTTATGAAGACGAACTTGCACCGCTTGCTCATCTCGTCGCCGGCCTGGATTCGGAGGTAGACGAAGGCTCTCTCGTGTTCTGTGGGGCGACAAACAACGCTCACGTCAGAAGCCGCTGTTCACCGTGAATTTCTTCCGCTGACGCCGTAAAGGTTTTTCGCTTATGCCATGCAAAAAAAGGCCATCAGACAGGCAAGTAAAATGTTCTTGTCCCTGTGATCACCAGAATAAAATCTTTCTAGCATTATTGATGCAACTAGAACAAGCATTTTATGTCAGGTGAGATATCTCAAAGTTAGCTTGCTGCGAGCTACTATCACACAAGACAAAAAGCTGTCGTAGTGAGTGAAGGCGTGCTTTGTAAGTGCATTAGTGTTTCAGATGCTAGGCTCACGTTTCCAGACGACGGGTAATTTGCATTCAGTGTAAAAAAGAAAAGGATAAATAGTCTAATAGTAAAAGTGCGAATAGATCAATTAAGCCTTCCGAAAAGTGTGGTCAGCAAAGCTAGAGAGCCGCTGGAGTCATTCATGGTTTCTTTCTTTTCTTTTTATTAACGGCTTGGCAACGCCGCACGAATCATGTGAGCAGAAGAAAACACATACTGATAGACTCCTGCCTGCTTTAGGCTGGAGTAACCTGCAATAGCTTCAGGCCAGCCACCTTAACCAACACAGAAAGCAATACAGGCGGGTTACATTGACTCACATGTCTTTGCTGTAGAAGATACGCTCTTTGAAGTAATGCCGTGCAGACGTTGCGTACTCGCGCGCACACCTCAAGTGAATATCCCGCGGTTCTATTCCACCCGCCTCAGGCCTTTGGAAATTTCATGCCATTCGCTGCCTAAAGCACCCCTAAGGTATACTCTTGCAAAGTTCCTTGGAAAGAAGCACCTCTGAGGTAACCTTTAGAAACCTTTTCATCGCGTAGTCTCTTGGCACTAAGCTTTGTAGCGCTGTTGAGACGAAAGTCTTGCTGTATCGGGGATCCTGTGAAACAGTATTGCGAAGAAAAAAATTGCAACTCGTGTAAACACCAGCTATATGCGCATTGTAGAGAACAGCACAGAGGCGTTTGAAGGCTACTGCTTGGCCCTGAGTAACTGAAATTTCTACTCTGAAAGTCACTTGTAATCGTATTGGTAACATTAGGCGGCGGTCCGCAGTTGGTTATAAGCGACAATTTTCAACTATTTTTTTTTGCTTTTGCTGGTGTAGCCATTCATCGTGCAATTAGCTTGTTGTTGTCACATAAAAATGTCACTATTGGCCAGATTGCGTTACAGTGCGTTAACTAACGCATTGTAAAAAAAAGAGTAGAAAGCACGCAGCATGATGCCGTATGATTAAGGACCGATTTTACCCCATTCTCGCACCCCGAACATATTTCTTAAAGATCGGGTTAAACTGAATTTTTGCACGAAAATGAGTTCAAAAAGCTGAAAACACCGCAAGAAATTTGTGGATATCTAGTGCTTATTCCAAAGCGGTGTCTTCGGTCAAGTAGGGTTTGAGGCGGATTAATTCAATGATTAGTTCGAAAAGGAAGATATAGAGAGGCCAAAACATGGTTACTGACAAGCCGTCATATCGTAGTCACTATATGAAGCGTTACCCACGCTAACGACATCCTGATTCAAGGACTTTGCGCGTTTGGAATCGTCGCTGTGATGTTGAAGGTTTTCCCATTGTACAAATAAAGGCAGGCCGGTCTTGCTCAGACGCGGTAATGTTCCGTAGGAGATTGGTAACGTACGTGACGAAATATTTACAACAGATAAAAAAAAATATTTGTCAAACATTTTTTTTAGTTCAACCCGCGAGTTTCTTGTTGTTTATGAAATATCGAGCAAAAATAGAGCATTTTATTTCCAGCAGAAAAGCGAAGTGCTATAGCAGTGTCTGGGTGTGAAGAAACTTCATTTCGTCGGTCCATAGAGTCTTAGATTAGACTATTGCGGCTTGTGTTTAAAAAAAATTACGCGAAAAAACCCCAAACTCGGAAATTTTTCTCTATAACCCGATTTTCACCCGAATTTGAGCTAAAAAAATATCGCCCGATTTATACCCCCCGATTTCCAGAAAAATAATGGTAAGGTTTTAACGTAGTTAAATCGAGTAGACGTGCGAAAGCATGTGCCTAACTTGATTGCCTCATGGTTTGACTTTGCTGGGCAGTCGGCACGTCTGGCGACGATATTAGACTCAGGTTAAGCTCTGATTGAGGTTTAGCGGATCTGATCTGCTCGCGCAACAGATGGAACAGATGACAGTGCGATGCAAAGCGGGAGAGTGTGTTTCACTTTAACGCGAGGCTGCGGCGATAGCATAGTGCTCTCGTGCAGTGGCCAGCGAAGCTGATCCGTTCGCACCGCCACGGGTTCGAATCTCAGTCGTGGCAATATTTATTTTATTTATTGACACTATGCTCTCGGTACAAACACACAAACATCGCAAGATCTTGCTGGGGGTTTACCTATCGGAAACGAAGGTCGCCACATATGACTGACCGGCCGAGAATGGGGCCCATTGCACGTGTTCCAATGAAGGCATCGCCCGTGTACTGGAGCGCGCGCGCGTGCTCCTACAACTTAGAGCACTCATACTGAAGAGGAGGAGCCTCAGAAGTAACAGTAGCTTCGATGAGAACCTGCCAACGGTCCTTTCAGTTTCACATGCTAGCTGTTGCGAGTGCTTGAACAGGATTATGAGGAAAATAGAGGCACTGTCTCACTGTCGATGAACACCTCAACCGCGCCGTGGGGAAAGGAATGAAAGAAGGAAAAGAAAAAGGCCCCGTTGAAGAGGGCTCCTGATCAGTTACGACCACCTCACACGGGTGTCCTTTTGCGTTTCGCCTCCATCAAAACTCGGTGCCTCCGTGGCAGGAATTGCGGGCGCTTAGGTTGCATTTATCGAGCCCCAAAGATGAGGTGGAGGTGATGTGGTTCATTCAGGCGCTATGGTGAGTTCTGAAACTCGAGACAGTTTGGCAGTGAGTGTGGGCTCTGTAATGGTGCAAATAGTAAAGCCAAGGGCCGCGTATAGCGCTTTGAGACAATGAAACTGAGCTCCCCTGTTGGCGCTAGCATGCCGCCAACACAACACATGAGCTATGCATACGGGTCTACAGGAGTCGGCATACCTAGCTCACTGCAACATAAGCAACAGAGGGTTTCTGACGAGGACAGAACATGAGTAAGGTCGTTTCAAGACTTTTGGGCGCCCAAGACTGTCTTGTCAGTGGCATAACAAAGAAACTGTCTTAAAATTCATGGCGGTATATGAAAACAGTTGATATCTTCCTGAATTTCAAGTTTACACTTTTTTTTAAAATTTAGGCACTTCGCGTTGTCGAAAACCTTTTACGAGTGTTTCAGGAAACGACTATATTAGTTAGAAACAGATGACAGGGTCTGTTATCCCAAATTATTTCGTTCGAAAGGAACGTCCGCTCTGGTGAGCTCGAGGTGCAGCAGTCAAACGTTCACGTAATGCGCATTTGCCCGTTTTTGTACGCTTAATCCGGCATATGGGGCTTTTAAAATATATTGCAGTAATTTACACACCCCTTGCCCCATCAAAGAATAACATGTTCGACGTAAATCTGTAATCGTGAATTTGGGATCGAAGTAACTGAAGGACCGACAATTTACGCACATATGTATATTCGAAAAATTCGAACTGACGGACTTGCGGTTTAGAAATATTGATGCCTCCGACAATGATCCCTCTGCGCTGAGTGTTTTTATTTTGGTGGGTTTATTGGTGATCAGAACTTTCGTGAAATCGCAGTTCTATATTTCATCCTCCTCCCACTCTTCCTATGTCATCCCTTCTCGCGCCGTTCACGTACTAAAACAAAGAAGTTAAACTGCACTTCAAATAAATGATGTTACGCGGACAGGGCAAACTACTTACCCAAGTCAAGTAGGGGCTGCAGAGGCATACAAATAACTTACAGGGGGGGGGGGGGGGGGGTTGCACTGTGTAGCGCGAGATGGTTTGTACCGCGGCCACGCACTAATTATCTTCTGCAAACATTAACGTACAACGTACCATTTCTATTAAACAAGATTAAAACACAATTTTCTGGTTCCATTGCCCTAACGCGCACCGCATTGCGCAGCATGTTTGTTTCTGGGCAATTTTCTAAGACTGTTTTATGATTTTGAGTGGTAATTGTGAAATTGGGCATACAGAGTGAGTGTGTGTGTTTGCCTTCTCATCGGGATCTCATGTGTAAAACGCTTTATGGTACTAATTTTTATTCGTTTGTTGCGTAGTTTTATTGTAGGGCACACTGTTCTTTTGTGGCGTAGTTAAGTTGATGAATGAAGTCCGTGTATTCCATTACAATATTCACTTGCATTTTAACTATTGTACTCAGTAAGTAAGACAATGTATGTATTCTGTTGCACATTTCATTTGTATTTGAATTATTGAAGTGTATATGAAGTCGCTGCTGCCAAAATGGTTCCCTGACCTAGTCAAGCTGTCCTCACAGCTTTTTGTCACGGAAGCCATCAACATTGTATCAATGTTGAAAATAAATTTTTGATTTGATTTGATTTGATGTACAGTTATAGACCACTCTTTTTTTAGTGCGAAATCACTATTCCAATGTATAAACACCGAGCAAGACTTGCGTTGATTGTGAGTTTGTGACAAGTGAAATAAATAAATAAAAATCAAACAAATATCCGTGACTAGGATTCGAACCCGCGGCGCGGCGCGAACAGGCCAGCTTCGCTGGCCACTGCTCGAGTGCACTGGCTATCGCCGCAGCCGAACACGCCTCGTGTTAAACTGCAACGCACTCTCGCGCTGTGCGTTGCACACCGTCTTCCTCGTCAACTAATACTACTGTCCAGCTAATATTTGTGCTTTTAGCTATGTGGCGGTAGTGACAGAGATGTGTGCGGCATGCGTTGGCGTGGGCAACGCTGTGGCAGAAACACGGCACTAGAGCAGTACCCATTGGCGTTGACAACATTGATGCAGAAACGCGGCACAGGTGCATAGGCCGCCGTCGTACATTGAGTTAATTGGCATTGACGATGAGCAAGTTGAAGACTCGCATAACTGGCTCTGTGGGTCAGTGGACACCTCAGTCGCACTTTCAGGTGCATGTCGGTGGTGTCCACCTGCAAAAAACTTTGTTTTCGCACAATATTTCGTACTTTAGCAATCCTGAAGCACCAGCGAATTTTTTTTTTCAGACATACTTGCTCTTCAAGTAGCACTTCTCTCCAACTCCTTGACAATCATGAAGGAAGTTTTGAGATCTGAGAAGTGGCGGGAAATGTGTTCGAGGTGTTCACCAATGCCTGATCCTGAAAGATGAAGTCTATGTATATGTTTCTGGAGGTTGCCACAGCAGTGGGGGGAGTTATGTGGGATAGGAACTGTGCGCTGTCTGTGACGTCACTGGATTCAGACCACTCAACGTGGTGCGTTGCCATGGCGCTTTTCAGTGACGTAATGAGTGACATCGGCGCAACCCTCCTTCGCCTCCTTCTATGGTGACCACCGGGTAGTTACCGCTGTTACCACCCTCTGGTTACTTCGGCTACTACAATTACCAGTGCTACTACAACGGTCCTCAATCCAAGGAACTGGATTTAGCAGATGCCGCTGTAAAAAAGATATGGAACTGTAGTGTAGAATGTTGGAAGCAAAACTCACCGGAGAGGTTCTTCTTGAGCGTCTCGAAGTCCTCCCCTTTGGATGTGGCCCGGATCTGCCCGCCATCGTACGTGAGCAGGGCCCTGCGGCATAGTCGCACATCCTGCACCACAGACGGCTACGCTCGGACACTTCTCCCTTGCGTCACTATAGCGCTGCGTACACAAGCTACGTGGGCGGTTTCTGCGTGCGTGTTCATTTGTTAACCCACTTAGCCTCAGAGCTATCAAGACATTGCAGGGAGGAGCGGGTCAGGAGAGAATAATAAAGAATCTCATTGTACAAGCAGTTTGCAGTAAGAGTTTGTGTAACGCAATCTTCAAATGTGCAGGATTGGAGAGAGAGATGTGGGCAGGCGGGCACGTGATTCTAGGCCACTCTGCTGTTTGAGGTTAATGATTCTAAATATGCCGTAGTAGAGCAATTAAGTCATTGGGCTTGTGACACTACCCTCGTGTCTTTCTCCTATAGCAGATAGACAGCCGACATCCACCAAAAAACTTGAACTGCTGCAGAAATTGCGAAAAAATGCACCATAAGGCACGTCTTGCGCTTTATTATGCAAGGCACAGCTTGAGTCAGCAAGTCAGGGGCCAAGTTCTCAAAACTGCTCGCACGTTAGAACAGTTTGCATGTGGGCGGCGTCTAGAATATCTTTATGAAGGCTGTCATGATCGCCAAGGTGACTAGGGACGCGAGCCAGGATCGAGCGTGCAAAGAACTGAGATGAGTACATACATGAATGAATGCGCTAATGTTCTGCCACTTTGAGAATGCCGCGACGTAGAGATCAAAGGCAAACCGCTGAAAGCATGCACACTGGCTACGTGACTCAAGTTTGGCCTGGTTAGAGCAAAGCTTCAGACTTCGCAATACGCCTTTTTTGCACGTTTGTTTTGAAGCCCGTGTATCGAGCTGGGTACTGAAATTCGTGTTTCGAGGTTAGCTGACGTTCTGCTCCCGCGTTCGGCGAGCTGAGGGCATCATATGTTTTCAATGCAACCTTTTTTTTTTTTCTAGGATGCGACTGATTGTTTTACACTTACCTCTCTAATGTTTCGCCCGACTTGCACGTCTGTATGCTAATTGTAGATTTTGTTCCCGCTGTGACCAAAACATATATTGTCCGTCGGAAGTTCGGGTAACTTAGTTTAATTGGATTGCCTTTCTTCCGCGTGAAAACCAAGTCGGCTTTAGCTGCACTTGCAATGGAGGCGGCGCTTTTAACCTTGGGAATGCGCGCACAGATGTTAGACGCGCTTGATGGCGGGGCGCTGGTTAAACGCCGGTGAAGCGCTATTTTGCGCATCGCTCGCCGAAGAACGGCAAAAAGCAGACGTCTGCTTGACTCAGTTCTGCAAAAAGAAGGGTGGCAAGCGCTGAGCGAGTCGCGTCTTGATGCCCGAAGGGAAAGAAGCAAAGCCTGTGACCTTTTCAGGGCCCGGTTCGTTTTCCTTTGTGCCGGGGCGCGGCGCGCGCGGCTCCGCGGGGATCCTGTCGCAATGGGATCCCCTCTCCGAGCTGCTCTGCCCACGCTCTTCTTCTTGGCGTTTGCTTGCGGCCGCGTATTGTTCGGCGCCAGCTACTCCTTCGACGCGGGTGGTGCAGCCGGGGAACCACTGGAAATGCGCGGCGCGGCCTATGTGGTTTGTTGTCCTGAGCTGAGGGGCGTCCGACCGCGGCACTTATCTGATGCATCTCCACGGTCGTCAGCGGCTCATGACAAAGTAAAAACTTAGGTGCTGTGCGGGACGCGTGAGTAGGTGCCGATAGCAGCTAGAGAAAGAAAAAAATATAGGGAAAGAAATGAAGAGTTGCCATCTGGAGACGTTGCTTGCCCGGAATGCGTATCAGGGCTTTACTATGTGGCGCAGTTAGAACACGGGCTTTCCTCATGGATATAGCTTGTTTTGTACGTTCCTTCCTTCCTTCCTTCCTTCCTTCCTTCCTTCCTTCCTTCCTTCCTTCCTTCCTTCCTTCCTTCCTTCCTTCCTTCCTTCCTTCCTTCCTTCCTTCCTTCCTTCCTTCCTTCCTTCCTTCCTTCCTTCCTTCCTTCCTTCCTTTTTTCCTTCCTTCCTTTTTTCCTTCCTTCCTTTTTTCCTTCCTTCCTTCCTTCTTAGAAGAACTTGTTGTTGGGCTAGTTGGTAGTTATTCATCATTAAAATCAAAGACGCCAAACCATACACACACACACACACACACAGGAGTAGAAAGAAAGACGAGAAAGAGCGCTCTGTCTCGTCTTTCTTTCTACTCCTGTGTGTGTGTGTGTGTGTATGGTTTGGCGCCTTTGATTTTAATGATGACTTCCTTCCTTCCTTCCTTCCTTCCTTCCTTCCTTCCTTCCTTCCTTCCTTCCTTCCTTCCTTCCTTCCTTCCTTCCTTCCTTCCTTCCTTCCTTCCTTCCTTTTTTTTGAGAGCTGCGCACCCTTCCTGCTAAGATTAAGGAGGCGTGGAGAGCTGTCGTTAATAAAAACAGTGCGTAATTGAGCACTAGCTTTGACGAAAAAAGGCGAAAAATTAATCTGGTAGACGATGATGATGATGACGATGAATTTTGTGGCTCAGGAGCAGCTTTGGCTAAAGAGTGCCATGGCACAAGGTATTTTGTTCTACTCAAGGTGGGGCCAAATATTATTTCCCAAGCCGGATAAGCCGAGCACCAGACCCACTGTATCACCGGCGGGTATTCGGCGGCACTGGGGATCGAACCCCGCACCTCCCCTACATGCGAGGCGGATGTTCAAACCACTGGCAACCGCTGCGATAAGGGAGTAGACCAAATGTAAGCTAGGTTTCACGAGAAGCGTGTTGCACAGTTAACTGACCAGTCGGGAAACTCGTGGCGATCAGTCATATCTCAGGAGGATAAACGATGAGGACACAAATCACACGTGCATGTGCAGTCGTCCACAGACCTGTCCAGAGCGCTTGAACTGCGTGCTCCGCAGTGCGCAGAGCGACGCCTAGCGCCAGCGCCTGGTTCGAGATAGCGCATGCGTGATGCTCAGGCGATACTCAGAGATGCGCTATTTCGAACCAGGCGCTGCCGCTAGGCGTCGCTCTGCGCACTGCGGAGCACGCAGTTCAAGCGCTCTAGACAGGTCTGTGGACGACTGTACTGACGGGCGGGCTTTTAAAAACGAACACAAGCGTCGTCGTGAAACAGCACGGGTATGGAACATTGCTGTTTTCTGTTCCGCCAGTGGCAGCTCGAATAAGCATCATACTCTTGTGAAACGCGAGCTGGCAGTCGCACTTGGAAGCGCAGGTGCTACTTGATGGGACATTGAGGAGACATAGAAGTTGACCTGTATCGATCGGGCACCGCGTTCTAATCACAAAGAGGCGACTCTCACTGAAAGCGAAGCCTTTATAAGCGCGAAAAGACCACAAAAGAAATAAATGCGTCGCCATCACTGGCCAATTTCGCAAGTAAAATGAATGCATCGACACCAATTTCTTGCACGGATAACAGAGGCTTTGCTACACCGCCATTCACTTCGAAATGGTAGCAACCAGTCCTTTTCCGTATGGACTTCGCGAGTTTGAATCCAGTTACGGGAATACTTCTCAATTCAATTCTCTAATCCGTGAATGCATACGTCTCCTGCGGTGGACTATACGTCAAAATACACAGAAGGAGCCACAAAATAAATTTTCACTGAGAACAATAACTGGATGGAGTTGACGTCAGCGTCCCTTTAAAAACCTATTCTCAATACGTGAGCACGCGACGCTAAGCGTCAAAGTCAATACATTTGTAGTTCTTGTGTTTTTAGGGTCGTGTGCGGCGCTATAGCACCGGCTACGTGTCACAGAGGCTTCGTTCAATGTACTCCTTTAAATAATAAGCAGCGCAAGTAAAATTGCTTGCTGGCATTCGCAAGTGAATTAGCTGACGTCTCTGTCCAAAGGGCAACGTACCACGATAAGGAGAACTACGAACCACGCCTCGCAAACATTAGATTTCCGTTGCACGAGGGGTGATTAGAACAAAACTGATGTTTCGAAATAGCGCGCCGACAGGCTCGAAGAGTGCTCGGTGGCAAAGGGTCGAGTAATGGCAGCAGGTCTTATCAGCGAGCGGCGTGCTCGCCGCTGTATGAGTTAGCGATCCACGTGCATCCTATGTAAAAAGTCCGAGGGCCACTTCACCATGGCAGTCGTCACGCAATGCGTACAATATGAGCACCAAGGGGCCAGAAGAACATTGTATGTGTGTCGGGCGTTACACGAAAACTGCCAAGTCCTGCACACAGAAGTTCAGGGGAACCTACCGAGTGGCGAACGCGTATGAAGCTATATGTAGTGCTGTGAGAGGTTCGAGATCCCCGGGGTTTGTGGAACATCATCGGTTTGCCATAACATCAACCGACGGCGGTAGGCCCCTGAATATTGTCCCTTTAACGGCCTCCGACTGAAACCTCCGTATACTTTGTTTCCCGACCCTAAAACAGAAGTAAAATGGCGTCGTTTCTGAACTGCACTGCAATTTTAGGAAAGCTATACTCGGAGGCAACTTTTTTTGGCAATGCAGCAGAGGCTTGGTGGGAGAGGGAAGGAGATGGGCCTTTGTTCCCGTGCCTTGGGGATGGGCGGTTCTTTTTTCGCGCTAGGGGTGCGGAGTGGTGAAGATGGGAAGTTGGAGAAAGGGTTCGAGGCTGGTAGCGCTTGGCAGTCCACTCCCCATGGCACCTGGAGTAAGACCCGTCTCCTTCCTTTTCCTGCCTAGCCTCTGCTGAATGGCCAAAAAAAGTTATTCCCGAGTACACAGTGCTCAGTCCCACAAATAGTAAAAAAAAAAAAAAACACTATGGGAACTGATGCATGGCCCGTGGATGTGACTGCTTCAAAGGTGACAGATTTTAAAATTTTATGCTACGAAAATCTTGAAACAGGAGTCAATTTTCTCCTCCTCTATTTTTTGCCTCCAGTTTCGTGCAGCCGAAGTTCTCTACATAAAGTGCTCATGGGTCAAGCAGTTCAGTTCACTTCCAGCCACCTTCCGACCAAGAGCGGAATGTAGCAACGCCCCCGTGTACTTCTGTAAATGGTGAAACGTTCGGCTCTCTCATATTCGTGTGGACTGACTCAAAGACGCCGACCTTCATAGCACTTCGTAAGCCAGCTGACCTTCGTACCATTCAGCCTCGAATCGCCCTTGGCCGATATGGACGCATGGCGCTTTCGCGTCTGTAACGAGGGCCTTAAAGTGCGGGAAGTTATCGGAGGTCCCGTCTTTATTTTCATTACACCCTCGGCGAAAAAAAGTAGCTCTGTTTGTACCGATTTATTTTCACTTGAGTCCGGCAACAGGGGCAGTGCTGTCGGTCCTCGTTTAGGGACACATCGATTTCAGCCTCGTTTCCCTTTTCTCCCTCGCCGAAAGCAGCCAAACCATCAAAACTGAAAGCTGGCTGGTAAAGAGAGCGTGTGTGGGAGAGAAAAAGAGAGAAAAGGAAAGAAGGTTCCACGAGCCGAATTATTTCTGGCCACGGAGTGTAAACAGAACGAAGCAAAAAGCGAGCGATCGCGGTGCCTCCTGTTTCGTTCGCATATCTCTTCTCGCCCCTCGAGGCTGCTAGTTTATTTTTTTTTGCTCCGGTTTTTACTCATATCGGAAAACGACGCGGAGAATCATTCAGGTACATAGAGCTTTTTTCTTCTTTTATTTTTTCCACTAGCTTCAAGTGCCGGAGCAAGAAAAAAAAATAAGTTATGCGTTAACAAAACTAAAAACAACGATGCGCAAGCCGCTGCGAATTATTAGCCGGACATTCTTAAAAATTTATTTTTCGCATCGATTCATGAACTAGCCTGCCTTTTGCCACGCTTCACCTAATGGAAGCTTCGCATGCGACGTCCCAACCCGTAGGAGCTATCGCTTAGATCTGCATGTAATTTTAGGTCTTGCTAATGCTTCGCGCCATTAAAGCAGCTGAGTGCGGAATCTGGGGCCACAAAATACCGTCGGTCCAGGTTGCACAACGAGGCTACTGTCGGCGCCTGCGGGGCGTTCGTAATCGTTGCTGCTGCTGCTGCTTCTCCCCTCTTTATTTTTGTCTCTGTATGTAGTTGCCGCCGCTGTAGCGCTTTGCACAACCCGTCTCTGCTGCGACGAATTTTGTTGGAAAAATAGCAAACAGAAAAACGCAGCGCGCAAAAAAAAAGGGAGAACAAAAACAAGGGCTATAGCTGACTGAACGGTGGCTGATCTCTTGGCCAAGCAGTAAGTGATTGCTTCGCTGTAGCAAAAGCAATACGACCGAACATACGCACTTCCCTCTTTTAACTAAACCACACACTTGCGTAAGCCTTACGAAATTGGGTCAAGAAACCCGCTTTTAACGTATCCTTGCACTCTGATGAACCTACGGAATGTTAGAGGGGACCCGCCTTAACTTGCGGTATTGCTTAGCGTCGAAAACATTGCACAACTACGTTGATGGGCAGCGGAAAACCTGTGTGAGAGCAAAGACCCCCAAAACGGTTCGCTTTTTCGTTTCCTTTGTCTCTTTTCGCTTTGCCGAAGCCAGTAAGCGGGCAGAGTACCGAAATATGTAAATAAGTGTGAGGACACACAGTGTACTCGCTTGTGCGGTACCTACAACGTGATGCAGTGTCGCCCGGGCGAGCTATGCGAACGGAACGCTTCTGCGCTTCTTGCGCGTCCTGCCAGGATTTCTTGACTGCAGTTTCGCAAGAAGATCCTAGAGAGGAATCTTTCTCCTCTCACTTCTGCCAAGGATTACACTCTAAAAAGAAAATAAGCTTCGCATTGGCGCTTAAGGCACTCGTGGAAGCCATGAGAGCCGCAACTGGAGCGGTCCATTGATCCAAGGCAAAGATAAATGGGAACTTTTCGTGGTTATTTTCAGTGCCCGAAACGGCAAGAGTGCATAACCCGCCCGAAACACTGGAAGCATTTGGTTTCGTCATTAGTTAGATCACGTGAGGTATTATTAGAAAAGAAAACGCTATCTGGGGAAATTTCCACTTCATTTACAAAAATCGACTAGCATTGCTGAGCTTCTTGATGAGAACTTGCTGTGTGCCTTGCAGAAAATAATGCCTCAAAAGTAGTGGCCCTGGATGTTTTAAGAGACGAACAGTTACTTCTCCAGGATACGGAAGAAGATAAGCCGGAGCCCTCCACCACTGCATGCAGCGTCCTTCATAGGCCATATGTCGCTTCCGGGCGTTAAACCTCAGAAACAATTATTTTTTAAGTTTCGAAGTTTCTGACGTTGTACGAAGATGATGATTATGTTTATTCATTTACCTATCAACGAATCACCATTTGCTGAACTTAGTAGGTACGAAAACAAACGCCAATGGCTGTATTGTATGCATACAATACAGAGTCGATATAAACTTTATTACACGCGGGTTTCAAGAGGAATGCGTAATTTTCAAAGCACACACTATGCACGCATTCATTATCGATACATAATTACACCGTTAAAGCATTTTGTCAGTCTTTGTTGCACCTGAAATAATTTTTTTTTACTTGTGCACTATTTGGAATTCTAAGATACGGTTGTTCGGTAGGAGACGATGGGCACTTAACGCTGAAAACCAACAAACAAAAAAAGAAGCCTACGCCCTCTGTAGCCTTTGCCGCTGTGGCTGCTTTACTGTAGACTTTCTCGTTTACTGCTGCCTTTGACTTCCGTCATCGTTATCCAAGCTGGGCTAATTTGATAACTACGTTTTTTGTAAACGCATTTCGCTCGTATTCACGCAGGAGTCGCAGGCCTAACTTCTACCTAATGCAACAAATAATATAACTGGACAAGATCAGAGGACCTTTATTCAGCGTGCTCCTTCGCTTTTGGCCCTTTATTTTATGCGCGACCTGAAACGGGCAAGTCTTCAGGAAAGGCGCGAGCTCGAAGCGTCTATTCAGCTGGAAAGTACAACGTGTACAGCCCGTACACCAGGGTAAGCACTAACACCCAGGGCGTGGTCGGTTGCAGTGCACGCGATGAATGCTCTCACGAGCGGAGCTCGTCTTCTTCATCGGAGTCGTCTTATTTGTCTACAGAGCTGGTGTTCCCTTGTCTACACGAGACTCTGCGCGCTTTAAGCCCTCTTCGTGCAAGCCTCTTTACTGCGCGAAATTTTCGAAGAAAATAGTCTTCGAAAAAAGGCTGCGTTCATGCTGCGCGCCATTTACAATATATCCAGAATTCTGCTACTTAGAGGGTGCATATTCCCTTTATGAGAACTCGTGTGGAGGCCCCAATATCATTGATTCATTTGCCATTGCCACTGCGTTGCTTTGGTAGTGGTCGAAATATTTTGTTTGGTTGATCTGTTTTCTCTCGTTCTCTGGCCTATAAGCATGTACTGAGCGCACTTAAAACGCCTGTGCGCACCTGAATTTAGTCAAAGGAACTATATTGTTTGAAAAAAAAAAAAAAAAAAGACAACGGGTGTTTTCAGTATGCGCGCTGCTTTCCGGCATTACAGCAGTGCGCACTGCCACTAATGGTGTCAGTGTCTGTACCTGCCCGCCGATTCGCATCATGGCACAAGCACTCGGCTGTGTTTTAGGCCCTCTACATATAATCAGTCTTCACAGCACGGAGGTAGTGACGCGTATCGTGTCGGGAGGGAAAATACACTATATTGCGTGTCTTACGCTATGGTCGGTTACATTTATTTCGGGTCTGCAGAAAAAGAAAAGAAAACAAATATTGCGGAAACGTGCACATATTGACTTAGCGTGCAAAATAGAACCCCCGCTGTCCCCAAGAAAAAAAAAAGATGATAAACCCATGCGCGCAGAGTATTTAGCTTTCTTATTGAGCACTTTCATTTAGCATACGTTAGAAAGTCCTCCTTCAGGAAGAGTGGTGCTATAAGTTTTTCAAAATTTATCTTCAATACTGACATTACAGAAGATGTCTTTTCTGCTGAGAGATACCCGTTACAGAGCCTGTTAAAGGTTAACTGACCTTATGACAACACGCTGTCGAGGGCATCTTCAATCCTGAACCAATCTCTGCTCTGTGCTGCACCCTATCGAGGGGCTCTTAATAAGGAATATGTTTTAATCAGTCAATTCGTTTGAAATCCGTGAAGAAACTGCCTGTAAAAAAATAAACCTAATTAGGCAAGACAAAGCCTACGCAGGCCAGTTTGCTTGCCATCTTTCTCACCCTTGTTACATCGCTGCAGCGGGCACGGAATTAGCAGTCTTTCGCCGTTGATGTTGCAGATTTGCCCCAGGTTACCGTAACTGCGTGAGCGGTTTTATGTTTTTCTTTCTGCCTTTGCGTTGCTTACGTCGCTTTTTGCAAGTCGGCCACGTCACCGTGCACAACAGAGACGTGTTCTACGGCGAGAGCCGTTATTAGGAGCCCATCCAGAGCCGTTGTGTAACTGAAGCCCGTAGTAGTTCATGGTACCGATTCAGGCGGATCGGCGCCATGCAAAGGCAAAGCAAGCAAGCAAGAGAGAGAAGAGGGGGAGAAGAAGAAATAAGAAAAGAAGAATGGGAGAAAATAGAGAGATGCTGTCGAGGAGAGAGAAATGGAAAGACCAGAAAAAATTTCTGGCTGAAGAAGGCTACGGTTTAGTGAAAACATGACGGCTCTTGCCGAATGTTTCAGCTACGCCTCAGCCTAGTTTAGGAAATTTCTTCTCGTTTCCCTCTCGGAGCCTGTCATGCTTTTTAGTTGTTACGATCACCGGATGCGAACTCAGAGCCTTGAGTCTTTTGGTTGAGTCACTCGCTTGCATAGCGCATAAACTCGCATTCAGCAGTGACGTCAGAGAACACAAGCACAAGCGACGCGCTTCCTCCCAATAGATAGATCTACGTGCTTATTTGCGCTTTCTTTGTGACGCTACCTAACGGTACTCGGGTATAAATACCTAGCAAAACGTATGAACATTCATGGCCATAGCTAAAGTTGCAAGCTTGCAAGCTCTGCATAAAAAAGAACATCTTATAATAGAGAACGAAGAAAGAGGTAACAAATAGGGGCCTCCTTTTAGTATCCCACTCCTATTTTCAGCGCTCTGGTTTTCTTGCAAATGTGCAAGCGGCACCGCGCTTTATCGACTGTACCTTTCACGCAGCGTCCTGGTAACTTTTTTAAATGAAAAGGAATGCTTTCTGCCAAAGGTGCGGGCAGTTCGCGAGCGCTACTTGGGGAGATGGAAGGCAGCTAGTTATAGCGAAGCTTCTAATTGGGCTTGAGAGGACATACTTGTAACCACCGATAACTAAATCACACGCAGGGCCGGGCAGAGGGCCAGGCGGGGAAATCAAATATGAGTACGCGCGCTGAGAACTGCAGTTCACCTCACTGCAGGGTGAAGATAATTAGGTGTTGCAGCAGAAACAAGTAAAACTCTGTGAGAGCCATCCATTTCTACTGCGGTGACGTTTTCACACCAAAATAAGAATTTCTTTTTAGTTAGTTCCCGGCAGCGATAAGTCACTGCATCAAGTCCAGCAATCTCTTACTCCCCGACTCTCGCGCTATCTTCAAATATATCCGAGTTATATAGCTGATATCCGAGTTATGCTAAAAAAAAAAAAAATACGCGAACAGTTTCTTTCTCCCGGTCTCACTTTCGCTAGAAAAGAACGAAAACCGAAGTAGAAATTAAAGCTCGCATGCGGACTCTTCATTTTGTGTTGTGCCCGTATCTCTTGAAGCTTGTGCGTCTTTTTTTTAAACTTCTACATATAGAAGCAGAGATTTCTTACGGAAGGCAGACACAGCTTGGAGCGCTCGATTCTGCAGCTACGCGATAGAAGGGAGGATTTAGTTTTGAACGACGCGTTAGACTGCAGCTCAACTGAACCACTAAAAGCTCAGTAAAAGGTGAAAAAGCCATGCGCGTGGGGAACTTTGAATGTCACAGCATCGCAGATCGCAGACTAAGTGGCAGAATAATAATGGCTCTGTGCCGAGTGCACGTGTTCGACCTACAGCTATGGCGTCGTACGGTCATGCCTTCATTGCGGGCGTGTCGAGCGCGCAACCACTCCATGGTGCAGCTCTGGAGTTTTTGCGCATTCGAACTCAGCTACAAAGATTTCCCAAAAGCAGTAAAAATGTCCGTAAGTGACATAAACCAGGAACAAAATATTAATTGAACGTGGTTCTTAAACTTTTTTCTGTTGCAGGTTGCACGACATTTGTTAAACGGTCTGCATAGGTAAATATAGCGAAGTAGCATAGGAAGCCTATACGTTAGACACTAACGCGATACATACAAACGGGCGAGACCGCCCAACTTTATACATTACAGCCTTAGAGGACGCACACATATTTATATATGAACGGCAAAAAAAAGCACTATATAGCAGCGAAAGAGCCTCACATGCGCGTACTCTTTCTCTCTGAGCTGTATAGCGGCAGAGCGTATTTGGCGAAGGGCCGAGAAAGGCCTACCAGGAGGTGCTGTTGCGGTCGTCCCTGACGTCGTCGTAGGCGCCGCGGACAGACTCGATGTGGACGGACATGGCGATCCGCAGTTCGCAGTGCGATCCTGTCAACTGACGGCGTCGAGCAGAGAAGCGCTAATGAAGCTTCGCCGCGTCTGCCGTAAGCTGTTTGCATGTCCGCGTAGGGCGCCGAGAGCCGCCCCCTCGCCCGCGACGTGCCGCCGCCCAATTATAAGGCATGACTCAAGGCTCGGCAGGGAAGTCTCCGGCAGTGTATAAACGCAGCGTTCGCTGTAAACGACCCTTACGCCCAGCGAGTCAGTGAGTGCCGGCTGCAGCGGAGCGCGGGATCGCATAGCGCATTAATGGGCGCTGCTGTACTATGGGCTGCGCTGATGGAAGGCGAAGTGGTTTCCATCCCCCTTCCTTCTTGTTCTTAGTTATAGGCTGGTGCTGTTTGGATACGCTGCGTGATCGCGTTGTTAGCAGGGACCGCCATCCATCACTTGATAATGTGCTCGCGCGTGTTGGCATTTCCGTGATAGATGGACGAGCACTCCTTTCAGTTTGCCTCTTGGGCGCTGAAGAGCTGCTGTGTGATCAGCGCATAGCACTTCAAAATTCCTAGTTCATGCCACTTTTGTCGAGGGTGATGACTCATCCCAATAAACAAACATCTACACCCATGTCAGGCGATCAATGAGGCGTGCCTCTTGTCTCGTTCATTTAAACAATAGTGCGTCTTCGAAAACAGCTACCTGCCCCGGTCTTTTAATTGTAATTGAAGCTGTGCTGATAATTTTGCGCGGTGTGGATACAAATGACGAATCGACCAGGGCCTGCCGTCAATCTTACAAAACAGCTGATCTGCACAGGCCGTGTATTTAGAGTCTTTCCATGAAAAACACGCTTTACATAGGCCAGCATTCAATATCCTTTTCAAAGAGAACTCTAAGCTGTTATATTTCCCTCCGTTCAGAAAATTTTTATGCGTAGAATCGAGGAAAAAAGGAAAGAGAAAGCAACGAATGCGTATTAAAGGCTTGTCTAAAATGTACGAAAAAGTTTCAGCGTAAAACAGGTGAGAAAACTAGTGCTGAGCTATGCACAATGATGTCGCACGGCAGAGCGACAGGACTCCGTGCTTAAGTGAAGTCACATATTGATGGAGGACCCATCACTTAGGGTCGTCCGCTAAGGTCCTGCGTGCCATGCGGGCGCTGAGATTTGCTACATAGGAAGAAGCCACGCCATTGAGTCGTAAATAGATGCCAATAGCTGCGAAGGTAAAGTGCCGATTTGTACGCAGCCACCAAGAAATGGGAATGAGTAGCGAATCCGCGTTGTAGTTTCACTACGAGTCTTTCGGTATACATACTACGTCCAAACATAGGGCGGAGCTGCTCACTCCTAACCAGAGGAAAGCTAATTATTTGTCCTGCCTCTCGTTTGCCGCCACTCGGCCGCTTGATACCCTTCATAAGCACAGATACGCATGCGTCGGGCTTCGCCGTTTTATGTAAAACTTTGCTGTGTGTTGTGTCCCCTTATTGCTTTTGTGTGTGCGCGCCCCCGCGTCCTCCTCCTAACGACCACCCGCATCCTCCTCCTAACGACCACTCGCATCCTCCTCCTAACGACGACTTGCCCCTCGTCGCACGCTGTCGCCAGATGCCCCCCCACGGTGCGCCCCCGCACCCTCCTCCTGTTCTGGGAAGCCACTCCCTCCCGTGGACGCTTCTCCGCTCCCTCCTTTCTTCGGGCGGCCAGTTCGGCTCCTGCCTCGGTCGACGCTGGTCGCACCCTCATCGGCTTTAAATAAACGAAGTCTTAAAGTACCGTGTGCGTCTTTCGCTGCATTCAACACAGCGACCGGACACGACAGTGGCGACGAGAAAGTGGATTCGACCCGCGCTACGCAACGCTATTGACAAGCCATGGCTACGCGAGGGTTTCCCAATCAGATACCAGAATTCAACGGCTCATCGTGGTCATCGTGGGTTGGACGCCTTCAGTTCTACTTTGAAGCTAACAACATCACAGACCCAGCCTTGAAGAGGGCCAACCTGCTGACGCTGTGCGGGGAGCAGACCTACGATACTGTCTGCGCCCTTATTCAGCCAAGCACACCAGCGGCAGTGTCTTACGACGACATCGTAAAAGCGCTGCAAAAGCACTACGACCCAAGGCCATCCGAGGTCTACAGCCGGGCTCGCTTCCAACGACGAGATCAACTGGGAGGAGAAACTGTGAGCGCCTACGTAGCCGCGCTCAAGAAGCTCGCTGCCGATTGCAATTTTGGAACGCTGTCGACAACAGCTACCGGGCAGGAGGGAGACGCAGCTTCTTCTGCTAACACCACCATGCTTCCCTTGGACGTGATGTTACGCGACAGATTTGTGTGCGGACTGAGTGACGAGTCACTGCAGCAGCGCCTGTTCGCTGAGAAGGACCTCACATTCAGCAAAGCTTACGACATCGCCGTTCGAGCGGAGAGCGCCGGTCACCAGCAGAGAGGGATTCGCCAGAACACCGAGCCGGTACACCAGACAAGCAACCAGGTGCGCAAGCCTTCTGTTGTTGTAAAATCGGTCAAAAAGGCACAACGCTGCTGGCGGTGTGACGACCAACACAACCCCCAGGGATGTCGATTCCAGTCAGCCACGTGTAATTTTTGCCACAAGCGAGGGCATATCGAAAGAGCATGCATTACGAAACGGAGACTTGCCAAGATAAAGTCACCTTCCCAGCCTAATCACAGCGTCAACGCCTCAGAGAATACGCCGCTATCTGATCTCCATGGAACAACATCAGCAACACCATCTGTGTTGTACGACCTGAACACCATGAATCTCGGCACGCGACCGAAGATTTTTACAGAAGTAAGCGTACATCACCAGCTGATTAAGTTCGAGGTGGACTCCGGCGCAGCCTGTACTCTGATCAGTGAGGACACGTTCCGAACTTCATGGCCATCTGACGCACCCGCCCTGCAACAAGACGACACGCACCTGCGAACGTGGTCAGGACAGAATCTGCCACTATTGGGCTCTGCCAACGTGCAGGTTAACTACAACGGCCAGACCCATACGCTACCTCTGCTTGTTGTGAAGGGCACAGGATCAAGCCTTCTAGGGAGAAACTGGTTTTCTCCACTAGGCGTGATGATATGCGGCATACACCAGACGCCGAGCCAGAACATGGTTGAGCAACTGCAAGAGAAATACGAAAGAGTATTCTCGGAAGAGATTCCAGGAAACGAAGGGCCCCCGGTCACACTGGAGTTGTTGGACAACGCGCAAACCAAATTTCTGAAGGCCAGGCCGGTGCCGTTTGCTCTCCGAGATTCAGCTGAAAAAGAGTTGGACAAACTGGAGCAGCAAGGTGTCATCGAGCCGACGCAGCATTCAGAATGGGCCACACCACTTGTCGTAGTTCGCAAGAAGAACGGAACCATACGCCTCTGCGGAGACTACCGGAGCACCGTCAATCTTGCGACTAAAGCGTCCTCTTACCCGCTACCGACACCTGAAGAAGTATTCAGTGTACTACGTGGCGCAAGAGTCTTCAGCACATTGGACCTCACCCAGGCGTATCAGCAGCTGAAGGTGAGCGAGTCAACTGCTGAATTATTGGCAATTAACACACTGAAAGGCTTGTACAAAGTCAAGCGACTGCCTTTTGGCGTAGCTGCAGCCCCGGCCATATTTCAAAAATTCATGGAGACAGTGCTTCAGGGCATCCCAGGAGTTTGTGTCTACCTTGACGATGTCATCATCAGTGGCACTTCCACTGAAGAGCATGCAGTGCGCCTAGAGCTCGTTCTCGAAAGGCTAGCAAACGCTAATTTGTGCATAAGCAAATCGAAGTGCTGTTTTGCGGTGCCAGAGGTGCAATTTCTGGGACACCGAATTGATGCGGAAGGCATTCACCCTACCGAGGACAAAGTGCGAGCGATCACAGAAGCACGAGCTCCAACAAACAAGCAGGAGCTACAGGCTTTTCTCGGACTCTTGACGTTCTACGACCGGTTCTTGGAACAAAGAGCTACCGTGGCCAACGACTTATACCAACTCCTTCGGAAAGATGTGACATGGACATGGTCGCCACGCCATCAGCAGTCATTCGATGCCCTGAAAGACCTGATTCGAAGATGTACAGTCCTCCGCCACTACGACGAAAGGAAGCCTCTGCTTTTGGCTTGCGACGCATCACCGTACGGAGTCGGCGCGGTTCTATCGCAAACTGACGAGCAAGGAAGGGAAGCTCCCATCGCCTTCGCCTCACGTACGTTGTCGCAAGCAGAACGCAACTACGCGCAACTTGACAAAGAAGGGCTAGCCATCGTCTACGCGGCGACACATTTTCACCAGTACATTGCCGGCCGGAAGGTGACCTTTATAACCGATCACCGACCGCTATTGGGCATTCTGGGACCACAAAGGCCTATGCCACCAACTTTGTCTCCGCGAATGACACGTTGGTGCATCAAACTCTCAGCGTACGACTACGCTCTGGTCTACCGCAATGGGAGTAAACATCAAAACGCCGATGCGCTAAGCCGTCTGCCACTAGACGCAACTGTTGACGAACCATTTCCACCAGGAGACGTTCTGATGTTCGAAGCACTGCCAGAACCTCCGCTTACAGCAGGCACAGTTGCAGCATCTACGCAGAAGTGCGCAGCTCTCCGGCTAGTTTACACAGCTGTTCAACAAGGCAACGTGCATAAACTCAAAGGGGACAACTTCGACGCTTACCGCAGGCGAGCTACAGAGTTGAGCACCCATCGCGGCTGCATCATATTTGGGTCCCGAGTTGTGATGCCGAGAGAACTACGCGCACAAGCTATGTCTCTCATCCACGCCGGACATCGGGGCATCGTTGCAATGAAAAAGTGTGCCAGAAGCTACATGTGGTGGCCTGGCATTGACAACGACATCGAAACAGTGGTGCGAGAATGCAAGCCTTGCCAGAGCAGCCGGAGCGCCCCGCCGAAAGCTCCTGTCCCAGAATGGGAAAAGCCAGACACACCATGGCACACACTGCACATTGATTTTGCAGGACCAATTGAGGGCTGCACTTTCCTTGTGGTCGTAGATGCCTACACAAAGTGGCTTGAGATAAGGCAAATGGGACAGACGACTTCGGCAGCAGTCATTGACAACCTCCGATCACTATTTGCAACGTTCGGCCTGCCGCGCAAGGTAGTGTCGGACAACGGAACACCGTTTGTGTCTGCGGAGATCCTCAAGTTTTATCGCGACAACGGGATCTCATCAGTTACATCGGCCCCCTACCACCCAGCGACAAACGGACAAGCCGAGCGCTACGTAGCCGAGCTAAAACGCGCCCTTGAAAGAGATCAGACAGGCTCGCTGCAGCGCCGCCTTGCGCGCTTTCTCTTCAAGCAGCACACGACGGTTCAGAGCACAACAGGCGAGACCCCCTCGAAAATGATGTTCGAGCGTGAAATGCGAACCCAGCTCACAGCCATCCTCCCCGAGCCAAAGGCAGAGACGTTCCGGGAAGAAAAAGCAATTCCGCGCTGCGGCACGCTTAATGAGGGGCAGCGCGTCCTCGCCCGACAGTTTCTGAAAAAGCCACGCTGGGAGGAAGCTACAATTGTCAGACGCATAGGCCTGCGCTCTTGGCTCGTCAACATACATGGGACAGTAGCACGCCGACATCTCAACCAGCTGCGTAGATTTACGACGCCGTCTGAGAGCTGTCCGCCAGCGGAGAGAACACGTGCACCATCTTCCCACATAGCCTGGCACCTCTTCCCGGAAGAAGAGACTTCGCCCAGGACAGACCTAGGAGACACAGCGAACAACAGCCAGCCTACAAGTGTTTCTCCCCCGAGCGCACAAAGCCAGCGCGCCTCCACGCGTGAGCGCCGACCCCCTGCACGATACCAGGCAACTTTCTAAGGGGGAAGGAAGTGTTGTGTCCCCTTATTGCTTTTGTGTGTGTGCGCCCCCGCGTCCTCCTCCTAACGACCACCCGCATCCTCCTCCTAACGACCACTCGCATCCTCCTCCTAACGACGACTTGCCCCTCGTCGCACGCTGTCGCCAGATGCCCCCCCACGGTGCGCCCCCGCACCCTCCTCCTGTTCTGGGAAGCCACTCCCTCCCGTGGACGCTTCTCCGCTCCCTCCTTTCTTCGGGCGGCCAGTTCGGCTCCTGCCTCGGTCGACGCTGGTCGCACCCTCATCGGCTTTAAATAAACGAAGTCTTAAAGTACCGTGTGCGTCTTTCGCTGCATTCAACACAGCGACCGGACACGACACTGTGTAAATTTTTCAACAAGGATTACAGTTTTGAGCGAGGCGTTCTGTAATAGAAGTAGTCGTTACCAGCCACTGCAGGGTTCTCTCAACCTCCAGTGAATCCTGTCCTGAGCCTTCCTATATCCCAGCACATTTCCCAATCTCTTCTGCTAATCTACCGTCGCCGCCTATCTTCCTTCCCTTGGTATTGACGTGGCGCTTAAGCTGGCTGTAACCGGGCTCCATTTGGTAGCGTGTCTCAGTCTTCGGGCTGAGAAAGGACTGAAGTTCTGAAGTTGAGAAAACGAAAACAAGACGGTTTAAAGCGATTTTACGAACTTATTTACAAAATAAAAGGTTTGAAGAGCAAAGGTTAAAGAGTTGAGAGTTAACTGTGACGATCGTCTGGATGAGCCTTTTTCCCAAGGCCCAGAACGTCCTTTCTCACTCAGCGTCGTTGTTAACACCGCTCAGGTTCAGCCGCTCCCCCAGGGCTCTGACGAATGAAACACGGGGCACACCTCTTCAGGACGGCAGCCAATGAAAGAGCACAGCACTGCAGACGATTAAATTATGCGCAGACTGGCACAGCAATGTTCCAGCAGGCGGAGTCGCTCGTTGCCTGAGTGAAACTGCGGTAGCGGGCGAAGAGGTAGCAATTCCCCTTCTAACTTCTTTTAGCGACGCAATGATGGTGCAGGCGGTTTTTCATCCTTCAAAACACGTGTGGGTCGTGCGACGCCGCGGGCGTCAACTTAAACCAAAACTTACTCCCTCTGTCACACTCAAATCAACGGCGAGCTGTCCACTGTTGAGCCGGCGCCTAACGCATACGGGTAATGGTTTACCGTACCTGTCCTGCTGTTCCCCCGAACGGCCACCCTTTCTTCCGTCCGGCGCTCCACCACTGTTCCCAGGGAGCCCTTCTCCGGGAAGGTTATCCTCGCCCAACGGAGCACGGCTCTGTTCTTTTAAATTTTCAGCTGGTCAGACGGCGCGTCGCCAGCTGTAGTCGTAACCATATCCTCCATAACAGACCATCGGTTACCTGCTCTCCGCTTGTAGTGTGCTACCCAAGTCCAGTTGTGACTCCATATTTCCGCCTGCTTAGCATCAACGCGAGTACTCTGATGCACGTAGCTCGCTTTCTGCATCTTTACTCTACCCTTACCAATTTACTTTTCATAGCTCTCTGCGCTCTCCTCAGTTTAATTTCAACCCTCTCATTAGCCTCTAGGTTTCAGTCTCAAATACAGCGGGTGCTCCGTACCCGTCACACCTGATTCTAGACTAAATGACGCTAAACGGTTGGTACTTGGTCTTGCGGTTGCCTTGTTAAGCCACAAAGATGTGCAACTATATACATATCACGGGTTCATGCGCAATTCATTTGTTGTATCGGTGCTTGTTAGTTTTGCTCAAGTAGAAACGCTCATTGAGCTTTGCAGGGTGATATAAAAATTATCATTTAATGCTTCATACTTCATAAAATGATTTCGTTATACTGTGACACTCGACTTGATTCTGAACATTCTTCCGAATATTCTATACTTGTGTACACTTGTAACACAGGGGTCAAGCAGGCACTGTCACTGAGACCAACTGTAGTTCACAGAATTCCCATATATACGAGATTTTGCAATGAGACGCCTAATTATTTAGCCTGCGTGGTTTACCAGAACATTCGGCTACTGGAGCTAAACAACACTGATCTCGCTACTGAGTATTCAGTAGCAATATTTTGTACAGCTTGCATAGACCGTTATGGGCGGTTGCACGCCGCTATAGTTGTGATTACATTTCCTTTCGCCGCCGCGGTGGCTCAGTGATTATGGTGCTCGGCTGCTGACCCGAAAGACGCGGGTTCGGTCCCGGCCGCGGCGGTTGAATTTCTTTGGAGGAGAAATTCTAGAGGCCCGTGTACTGTGCGATGTAAGTGCACGTTAAAGAACCCCAGGTGGTCGAAATTTCCGAAGCCCTCCACTACGGCGTCTCTCATTGCCTGAGTCGCTTTGGGACGTTAAACCCCATAAACCAAACCAAACCAAACCAAACCAAACCAAACCAAACCAAACCAAACCAAACATTTCCTTTCCATTGAAAGGACCTCAGAATAAGTGATTTTTATGGCAACGCATTACTGTAAATTCAACTGTAAGCGTATTTAACGCCAACAGCTGCAACAGGCGCGCAGGGTCCGATTCATTTAGCTGCTCCTAAGTGGCAGAGTGATGCAATGAAGATCTGATAGCGTTTAAAGTATTAACATATAGGAGGTGGACTGACTTATTGCTTTATCTTCGGTATTTCTGTGTGACAAATTGATTAACAGACTTGTCTTTCGCTTGATCATTTGGTTTATATGTCGTCTTGCTTATGCGTCGATACCTTTGGACACTTTGGAATCAGCTATCTTATGCAAAATATTGATAACTGCTGTGGTAGTTGCCGATATCCCTCCGTCTGGAGCTTTGGTACGCAGCAAGTTGACTGTCAAAGCTTGTGGCCGGTACGAGTCGATTATTTGTAGGCGTTTTCACTATCGCTTCCTCGGCCTTTCGCCTGTTTTTTCCTTTCCCGTCTACTCGCTCGAGAGCCTTGGTTTGGGTCAGGGCGTTTCTGATTCCATTTTTCCTGCGCGTCGCTTGCTGCCCTGCTGCGTTGGCACTGTACCCGCGTGGAACTTAAATTTAAGCACGACCAGCGTTTCTTACTAAGGACGAGCCCGGAGCCGCAATGCGCGGCCACGCGTCCTCACAGAGTCCCGCCGTGTGGTCCCCCGTGGTCCCCCCAACGGCGTCGCGGTGCGGGCGGGCTCACGTGTGCGTGCGCCTTTATCCTTGGGCGCAGCAGACGGTCCGCTGATAACGCTCTTAGCGGGCTTCCCGAGAGAACGGCGCCGAAAGGACGCGACCTCAATGGCGGCGGGCCTCCGGGGGACTGCCCGAGCGTAACCTGCGCTGCCGACTCTTAACGAACGCTGCTCGTCTTATTGCCGACTCACGACGCGCTTGGCGGCCGTCAGCGGTGCGCGGCGCCTTTTCGAGGTGTCCGCGTAGCCACGTGCAGTAGCTGAGCCAAGAAACTGGAACTGGGTTTGGCCCCGCGCAGGCCGACCCGTGGTGACGTATACTCTCGCCTCCAGAACCAGTCTATGCCTCTCGCTTGTTATTGAGACGGTTTTTGGCTGCCTGTTCGGTGCAGGTGTCAGTTGGAAAAACTGCTTACTGCGACACTGCTTTGATTTTGCCGCATCTATTTCTGGAAAAAATCTGCCGTAATGAAGTGGGACATTACGTATGGCGTTCCGGTACTGAGGTCGCAGTTCCCCGCAGCGGTGGACAATGAGGGTGGCTTGTCGGTGCACACCTCTGTGCCATGGCATAGCTCGCCTTGGGTGTGACTTTACCAACTATTTGCGTAGCAGGTAACTACCAGTTTCCAGAAACACTGGGTCAGCGGAATTACGGAGTGATGTGGGAAATATTTTAAGGCAGCTTATTCATGGCTCTTTTGGCGCTCTTCCGCTTTCTATATCTTTTCACCAGCCCAGGAAGGGCAACGAGACGGGTTTAAGGCGTATACCCTGTGCGTGGTATCTCTTTTAGATTCTGCAGCAGGCTTCCGGTAGTCGTCGTTTTGAATAAGTTTGCCCCGTCGGAGCCAGCGCATTGTTTTACCTTACTGCGCTGCATTCACCCACAAAAGGCCAGTCTTACAGATTTCTCTTCTGGTGGTTCTTTCGTAGGAAGACACGAGTCTCGAGGCCAACTCGAGCCCCACGTGACCTTATGCACTGCTGATACTTAAAATTATGTGAAAACAGCCGATGGATGACGACAGAACATCGAAGGAAGGTATCTAACGCTGAAGCCAGGCTTGCGACTGTTGCCTATGATTCACCGTCCGCTGTGCTGACTATCTGCGAAATAAGAGGCAAATAAGCGAAAAAGATATTCGAGTAGAAGTACAGAGTGTGCTTTGATGCGCATTTAATGGGTAGTCTTTGACCCGAAATGAACACCGCTTCACAGTCACCGGTGCATGTCGGAGCTAGCCATAACCTAGACCCCTTGATGTATGTACTTATACTGGATGTGGCGCACACACAGACGGCAGCTCCCTTTACCACATTCGTCGAGCTGATCTGCAGTGCACGTTAAGCGCGTCGTCACTAATTACAGCCGAGTTTGTTTTGATGTACTGTGCTCTTAATGAGTATCAAAGGAATATTATGCGGTCCGCAGTGGATTGCCCAGACAAACGTCGCTTCACGGCAGAAAAATGTCTTGGGTGGTGGAGTGACCTGCAGGGGCGCAAGACGGCTCTAAGATCTCCAACCGCTTCCTTCGGTGACAGCGACATTGTGTCGAAAATGCTGCTATTTTAAGGGTTTTGTCGTGTTTGCTTTTTTTTCTCCAGTTTTCTTATCTCTGCTGTCAGACGTACGTTTCGGTGTTATACTGCTTTTTGATGCATGTAAACCTGGGGCTGTCGATTATATGTGCATAATTAACCATAAAAAATGCTGGTTTCCAGTGAACTTTTCAACCTTTTAGTTTGGCTTTCATAACGGCTTGATTTTTCTTGCATTACTTTTCATCACTCATTCAACATCAGTGTCGTAGAGTGGCCGAAGCCAAGCGCTGTCAACATTTTTTACATTCAGTCTAATAGATTTATTAATTTTAGGCATTCACTGTTCCCATGTTTGTATAGCAGTGTATAGCTTCCTTTCAACTTTCTTCTCCTCACCGAAAAAAGGAATTAAGAAAATAAAAAAGAGAAAAAAGGAATATGCCCGTAATACGAAGTGTTCCACATGCCCCCTATTCCAACGCGTCACGTGTTCTCTCATCTGTAGCAAATAATGTCCGCTGTCTTATTATTATTCTTATTTGGTTCCATTTATTCGCACTTCATCATGCGTTGTCAAAAAAGAGTCGCAAGCATTTGTTTTACATTTAGCGCAGATAATTTGTAAACCAGTCAGCGTATATCTCTTCTCTGCGGTTTGTAATTCAGCGGCATCATAACCGTTTTGAATTCTGATGGATTGCCGCTATGCTGAAATCTTGTGAAGAGGAAATTTCAAGTGCCCAGGTGATTCTTCTCCTCGGTCAGGGAGAAACAGTCGACGTAAATGAAAATGTATGCGCCCGCTAGATGACACAGATTGCAGCCTTACTCACTAAGGTGACGTAAGCCTAGGTGTTTACCTGGGGCTGTGTTCTGACTCGGTCGTTTTTGTTTGTGATCTCTTTGTCTTAAACGCTGACGCCAACTTCTTGCGCCACTGTTAGCACCGCGGATGCAAAAAAAAAACAAACAAAAAAAAAACGAGGTAGTTCAAAACATTGCCTGCGGTTTCGTAGTGTATGATTTTGGTAAGTGAGTCTCAGCAAGTCACAACGCCGGTTTTTACCTCTGTGCTCACGAAACCACGACTCATATAATGGCCGCCCGTCGCGGTGGCTGGACACCAAATAAGGTCTTTCGCTGCTTGGCAAGAACTCACGTATTCAGTTCCCAGTTCCGTGGCCGCATGTCAGTGGATGCATAACGCTGGTTGTTGTGGTTATTATCTTCCCTGGCCTAACGCACCTGCTACATGCAAGGGATGAGAAGACAATAATCACACATGGAAACGTCGCGATGCTTGAAGATGCCTACGTTTCTCAAGAACTAGCCGTCATTTGGACGAAAGGTCCGAAGTTAGCATCTGTCTTGTCCCCTTTATGTGTTGCGCTATGAAGTATTACGCCTTGAAAAAAAAAAAAAGTTCTTGTTCGCGAAGACATAATTCTGTATGCCGAATGACGATCATAGACGCCTGGACATTGTTGTCAGCGTTGAAGACTTCTTTCTAGGTATTGGACGAGGCTCTGTAATTCGGGGCACATGCATTGCTTTTGCGCTAGTATACTTGCAGTTCCCCAAAAGATGTCGCCGTATTGCTGATTCTGGTGCGGCGAATCGACTGGGGCTTGGGAACGGCAGTATGAGTCGGGGTGCTTCCGTCCAGATTCATAGAAAGCAAATATACCGAACTCCTGGAGCCATAAGCAGCCTGATAGGTCTATCAGCTTCGCAAGCCAGCACGGAGCATGGTTCTCGCTGGCTACCTTTGCTGGTCTCCTTGTGCGGAAAGTCAGTACTTTTCTGTAGCCAAGATAATCGCGAGGAATTTTTTGCGTCGTCAAAAGGTTGATCTTTTCCTCCTTCGATATCCATCGCCTCAGGAGTATTTGGCGTTACACAAAAGGCGCAGTGTATCGTCGACCCGTGTGAGAAGGCGGACATCTTTTTTCGGCTGCTGCTTAATTGACGGTTATGAAGCAGAAGCGAAGTGCACCACTATCTTGATGGGGACCACCGGTGACACCCAGGGGCTCTTTGCTTGCTGCATAACACTGCCGTGAAGCATTTCGTTGACCTGGTCCCGGATGCCTTCGCGTTCTCGCGTCGACACTCGGTTGGGGCTTTGGCGTATTAGTCGGCAATGCTTGACAGCGCTTGACAACGATTGACAATAGGGGTTTGTCGAGTCTTTCAAGTGGACGGGAAACAGTCACTGTAACGTTGAAGAAGACTTCGGAACTGTTCTTGCATGTACCACAGTAGTGTTGAGTGTATGTCGAACGTAAGCTTGTAGCTTTAGGTCAGTAAGCCCTTTGCCGATGAGTTGGAAAGGGGAATACACTTCAAATATCGGCGATTTCGTCCAGGATAGCAACCATTATGCCTCTGTGAAGGTGCCGGACTCTTTTCCTCCACAGAACTTTGGTTTTTGCATTCATTTGCAAAAACCAAAGTTCTGTGGAGGAAGAGAGTCCGGCACCTTCACAGAGGCATAATGGTTGCTATCCTGGACGAAATCGCCGATATTTGAAGTGTATTCCCCTTTCCAACTCATCGGCAAAGGGCTTACTGACCTAAAGCTACAAGCTTACGTTCGACATACACTCAACACTACTGTGGTACATGCAAGAACAGTTCCGAAGTCTTCTTCAACGTTACAGTGACTGTTTCCCGTCCACTTCAAAGACTCGACAAACCCCTATTGCGGAGCTTATTATACGCGCCAGTACTATATACACTGCGTGTTCTCCTTTACGATATACCCTCCATTCTCCTGGAAGCTCCGACTCCTCTGGATACTCCGGTGCTCGAGCGATGTGGGCCGTTGCATCACCAAGCCGCACAACGTTGACCGCGTGATATTCCAGAGCCGTGTTCGAGGATATGGCTTCGCCTTTCGAAACCTTGACAAACTTGAACTGAAGGTGAATGGTCGCTCGGTGCCAATGCCTAAAATCAAGTCGCGGAAGCACTGCTGTACTGCAAAATGCGCCGGGTACGTCTGGCCGGTGACTGACCCTCTTGCGTGGCAACGTGTCGTCTTAGTGCTCTGCTGTCGCTGAGCTTGTCTGCTGGCATTCTGCTTTTTCGTTACGTTGCTGGGTCACTGCACTTTATGAAGTGTGCTTCTTGGTCACCGAGCTGTCTTCTGTCACCGAGCTGTCTTGGTCACCGAGCTGTCGTCCTGCTTGGTTGTATCTCCCCAATCCATCCATGAGTATGTCAAGCTTAAAGGAAAAGAAACGAAGTAATAACCCAGAGCCGCGATTCTCATTGCCTTTATTTCTTTTCCATTTTTATGGATTGCGGCAACACATTTCGTTTAATTTGCAGTCCGCGGCAGGCCTCAGTGACACGCAGTTACCAGTGTCCTTGGGAACACACCTGCCAGGGTAAGCGGATCCTCCGCCGGTGCAGACGTTGCCTGGGCCTGCGCAAGCACGAACGGAAAGACGCGATGAACAGGGAAGTCGCCTCTATCTTTTCATGTTTAGCAGTGCATTGACGTTTTTGGGTGGTGGCACTTGGACGGAAAAGTGATAAAGGATGTCAGATTCGACAAGCGAGTGTCACTCAATTTAACGCATCTCCTGCGACGCCATTTTTGCTCGTGTCTTTTCGCCCCTAACGCCAGGTGCTCAATCCAGTCAATAAGTTCACTGCTGCACTTACCTGGCTGTATGCATACTAATCGGCTTTCAATGCTCTCGTTGCGTTTATGTAGGTACTTTCTGAGAACTGCTCAGCACCAATGCTGCTGGTATAGCTGCGTAGCTACTGTGAATAACGTAAATGGAAAGCTCCGACTTTGCTGAGCAATACATTTTAGTGCGAAAGTGCTATTCCGATGGGTAAACCCGAGCAAGACCTTGCGATGTTTGCGCGTTTGCGATGTTTGTGGCGTTGTGCCAAGTGAAATAAAGGAAAAAAACTTTGAGATCACTGCGGCCACCCGCATTGGAGCAATGCGAAAGCAAAACTTCCACATACTATATCGACGTCCGTGGCTGTTCTGACGTCCATGTATACTATATAGACGTCCATGGCTTTCTCGACGCCTAAGTGCATTTTCTAGCATTTTTTTTTCGCGTTTAATTAATTCACTAATTAAGCCTCATCAACTAAAGTTTTCCCACGGCAACATTTTATCGCATACTATCTGTCACGATCACACTTTCACACATTTGTCTTCAGAGAACGACGTAATCGTGCGGACAAAATTTACGGACACGTTTTGCGGACACTTTTTGCTGACACTACTGAGCCATATAATGCTTCCGCATTGAAGAAGAAATCAAATAAACATCCTCGACTGGGATTCGAATCAACGGCGGCGCGAACGGATTAGCTTTGCTGGCCACCGCGTCAGAGCACTAGATTTTTTTTTTCTTTCATACTAGGCTATCGCCGCAGCCGAACACGTCTGGTGTTAAACTGCAACGCACTCTCGCGCTGTGCGTTGCACATCGTCTCCTTGATCAACTAATACTGCTATCAAACTAATATTCGTGCTTTGAGCTATGTGGCGGTAGGGACAGAGAGATGTGCACTGCATGCGTCGGCGTGGACAACGTTGCGGCAAAAATACGGCACTAGAGCAGTACCCATTGGCGTTGAAAACATTGCTGCAGAAACGCGGCTCGGGAGCGTAGGCCACCGGCGTACATTGGGTACATTAGCATTGACGATGAACAAGTTGAAGACGCGCACTTCCTCGGTCAGTGCACACCTCAATCGCGCTTCCAGGTACGTGGCGGTGGTGTCCACCTGCAAAAAAACTGTGCTTTCGCACCATATTTAGTGCTGAGCAATGCTAAATCACCAGCTATTTTTGTTAACACCTTCGCGTCAGGTCCTCGCTGTGCAGCACGGCTGATAAATCGCTTTTAGCCAAGAGGCTGCCGGAGGAGCAACATCCGCTAGAGCGGCGCGGTGGGAAGGAAACATGATTTTAAAGTGGGCTTTTGCTCTGACCACAAATTATTTTGCTCTAAGTACATAGAGAACTGATGGGAAGCTTTCAGCTACTGCATTGATTTGCATGAAATTTTATGAGTTTTGAGGTCATTTGCTGGGGAGCGATCTGTGACTACGGTCCGGCTACCTTCCCGAGCTAACCAGCAACCCATCTTTTGCCCAGATTGCCCTGCTGTACGCTACGCATCTTGTGCATCGTCAACTCAGTTCGTGACTGCTGACACGCGCGCAACGAAGGCACGTGCATTCGGACTGCTAGCGTCAGCACACGCAAGTCTACCGCTGCCACGGAGCGCCACCGCAAGCCCTGTCTGCCTGCTATATAACCTGGCTACCATCGACGCCGCGGGTCATTTGCTGGGGAGCGATCTGTGACTACGGTCCGGCTACCTTCCCGAGCTAACCAGCAACCCATCTTTTGCCCAGATTGCCCTGCTGTACGCTACGCATCTTGTGCATCGTCAACTCAGTTCGTGACTGCTGACACGCGCGCAACGAAGGCACGTGCATTCGGACTGCTAGCGTCAGCACACGCAAGTCTACCGCTGCCACGGAGCGCCACCGCAAGCCCTGTCTGCCTGCTATATAACCTGGCTACCATCGACGCCGCGGGTCATTTGCTGGGGAGCGATCTGTGACTACGGTCCGGCTACCTTCCCGAGCTAACCAGCAACCCATCTTTTGCCCAGGTAAAAGGCACATCTTTGTACCTATTTTTCAGCATATACGGATTTTGGGCCGCTAGTCTCAGATCGCTCCTTGGGTTATGGCTCCCACTGTTGCTGTTGTCGCTAAGGAACTCGAGGAATTTAAATTGTCCTTCGAAGCAAAACTGCGAAATCTCACTGATGTACTTGACACTGTGAAAAGTTCCGTCGCCTTGCGCAGTGATGATACTGTAAAGGAGCTT
Organism: Amblyomma mixtum; assembly: GCF_055824585.1. Taxonomy (NCBI): domain Eukaryota; kingdom Metazoa; phylum Arthropoda; class Arachnida; order Ixodida; family Ixodidae; genus Amblyomma; species Amblyomma mixtum. The sequence goes on along the minus strand of NC_143014.1, from coordinate 90,736,171 downwards.
CAAAATGAGGTTGAAGAGCTGAAAAAATCTCTTGAGTTCATGAGCAACGAGTTTGAAACCATAAAGAATCGGAACGCCAGTCTTACTGCAGAGAACAAGAAACTACACGAGAGCAATGAGGCCCTAGTGCGCAGGGTTGCCCACCTGGAACAATATTCGCGTCTGAACAATCTAGAAATTAGAGGTGTCCCTGTGACTCAGGGCGAAGATTGCAACAAGATCGTTGAGGCTCTCGGCAGCGAGATTGACTGCCCCGTAAATTCAGAAGATCTGGATACCGTGCACAGGGTTCCAACACGAAACAAGAATGAAAAAAACATAATTGTTCGTTTCCTTTCGCGAAACAAGAAGGCGGAATTCCTGGCAAAAGCTAGGAAAACACATCCTACAACGACATGCCTGGGTTTCCCTCAAACGCAGGAGGCTCCTGTTTATGTCAATGAGCATCTTTCACCTGACAACAAGGACCTTTTTTCGAAGGCTCACAAGCTTAAGAAAGATAACAAATGGGCCTTCTTGTGGACATCGAACTGTGTTATTCTAGCTAGGAAGGAGCAGAACAGCACAGTCTTTCGGATAAATAATGTAGACGACCTTGAAATTTTCCGTGAATAGACATACGGGTGCTGACGTTCTACATCTTTCTAACCGCCATCATGGCATCATATTCCCCAGAACATGCTCGTTCGATCTTATCCGAAGCTAAAGGTCTGTCTGCCATCCACTTCAATGCTCGTAGCCTCCGGAAGAATTACGATAACATAACCGCTTTGCTTACTTCCCTTCAGCATCAATTTTCCATCATCTCATTTTCTGAAACTTGGCTATCATCCCTTGATAAAGATTTGTATGCTTTTCCTGGCTATTCATGCGAATACGCACACCGTGTTGATAACCCCTATGGTGGTTCGGCTATCTACATTTCAAAGCACATTGCTTACAAAAGACGTCTTGATTTGTGTTTGAATGTGAGTAAATGCGAATCCGTTTGGATAGAAATTGATTGCCGATCTACTGATGGCACAGAGAAGGTTATATGCGGCGCTATTTATAGGTCTCCTTCAAATGATGCGTCTGAATTTTGCCGGGCTTTTGAACTAGCACTCCATAAACTATCACTCGAAAATAAAAACGTCTTCATTATGGGAGATTTTAATATCAATATGCTAGACATGACTAATCCCATCTGTGTCGACTATACGACCTGTTTCTACAGCTATGGTTATGCAAATTTAATTAGCACGCCTACGCGTTGTACTGACCATGGCTCGCATTCATTACTTGATCATATTCTTTCGAATTTTCCCACTGCTCCTCCGGTTGGCGTGATAGAATGTGATGTCACTGATCATTTTCCGGTATTTCTTTGCGCACTATCATCTCGCTGTAGTAACAACATGTCCACGAGGAAGTCAGTTTTTGATAGCGGAAAATATTTTGAAGCCATATCTAATACTGATCTTTCATACATTTTGGGTCTCTCGAACCCAGAAGTGGCTGTACTTGAGCTGTCGAAAATAATTTCATCAGCAATCAATAAATGCACATCGCTCCAATCATCCACGAGAAAATATGTTACCCCCATTTCCCCATGGATAACTACTGCTCTGTTAAACTCTCTGAAGAAAAAAGAAAACATGTATAAGAAAACTAAACACCAGCCGTTCAATCTGCGTCTTAAATTGAGATATAAAAGGTATTCCAGTGTACTAACGTCGCTTCTAAAGAAAGCTAAACGATGTTATTATGAAAACCAGTTATCCACACATACTAACAATTCTAAACGAAAATGGCAGCTGCTTGACGAATTTCTGAATATTCGTAAGTCACCTAGTGTTGTTAAATCTATTTTCCACGGTGGTGTTACTTTATCTGATCCCGAGGAAATGGCGAATACATTTAGCAATTATTTTTTCAATTCACCTAATTATCCTATCTCTTCGTTATGCACACCTTCTCTTGAGCGCTGCCCTCACTCCTTTTTTCTTACCCCCACGTGTCCAGACGAAGTTCTATCTGTAATTGCTAATTTAAAGACGACCGGCCCCGGCGTTGACAATATCCATGGAAAGCATGTGAAAAGTATCCGGTCATTGCTTGCTCCAGTCCTTAGCCACATCTGCAATCTCGTTTTTAAATCTGGCAGTTATCCCAAGCAGCTCAAGATAGCGAAAATAATACCGGTCTTCAAAAAAGGCGATCCAGCTTTGCCAAATAATTATCGTCCGATTGCAATTCTTCCTTTTTTTGACAAAATTTTAGAAAAACTAATTGAAGTAAGGTTGTCTAGTTATATTGAAAAATTTAACATATTGACAGATAGTCAACACGGCTTTCGGCGCGGACTATCTACAGATACTGCAATAGCGTCTCTAATAGATTACGTTAGACTAACAATTGATAAAGGAATGTTCTCAGGAGCAGTTTACATAGATTTTAGCAAAGCATTTGATTCCATTGATCACTCCATCTTGTTTCACAAATTGGAATCTTATGGTATCACTGGACCTCCCCTAATGCTCTTGAAGAGCTTTCTCTGTGACCGACAGCACATAGTCTCTATTAATGACCATACATCTAACATAGCTTTAATTAACAAGGGTGTTCCACAGGGCTCAATTCTTGGCCCTGTATTGTTTTTACTCTACATTAATGATTTACCATCCTGTTTAAAGAATTGCAATAGTATACTATACGCAGATGACTCTACCATGCTATCATCGCACCAGGACATTAATCAGCTGATTCTTAACCTACAGAATGACCTTAATTCTCTTGAGCGTTGGTGCCACATTAACCGCCTGTCCGTGAACGTCACTAAAACTTGTTTTCAGATTTTCCATCCCCCTCAGAAGTCATTGCCCATCACACCACTTCTATACCTCAATTCTGCTGCTATTTCACCGCATGATCGAGTTTCTTTTCTTGGTGTTATCATTGACCCTCACTTAAAATTCCATCATCATGTAGCTGAAACGTGCAAGAAAATTTCTTATGGATTACGCGCACTAATTAAAGCCCGAAGCTATTTTCCAGTCCAAACTTTATTATCTCTTTACTACGCATTCATCCACAGCCACTTAAACTACGGTATCTCATCTTGGGGTAACGCCTATCATATTCATCTCTGGCCTTTAATAAAACTGCAAAAGCAAGCCATGCGCATCATAACCAATACCCCTCGAATGTCACCCTCCCGCGTTTTGTTCATAGATTTAAACGTTCTACCTATCTCAGCCCTTTATTTTTACAACCTTGGTATCCTATTCTTTAAGATTCTTCATCATTATCTCCCGCTAAGCATATTTTCTCCCGGCACGATCATGAGCAACACCGTCACTCGTTTTGCACTGCGTAATAACTTTTTACTACCTAAGGTCAGAACTAACTACGGGAAACAATGCCTTCATTTTTCATCCGTATCATTTTGGAATTCTTTGAACATAGACATCAAACAAACTAATACGCTTTCTTTATTCAAGGTCAAACTAAAGCTTTTCCTTCTTAATTTGTGATTTTTTTGTTATGTTATTGATTCTATGTATCGCGGCATCTGTGAGTGTTTTATTTTACATTATCGTGCATTACATTGTTTGTATTTAAATATTTCAGTAACTAATATTACACTATGTGCCTATATTTATTCTGTTTCGTCGCTAATTATTGTGTTGTGTATTTTATATTATGTTGCTTATTGATATTTATTTTCATGGGAGGTCCCGCCCGCGGTCTTGTACCATGGGACCTCTCGCTGTATAGAATTGTAAATTTTATTGTATTACTCAATAAACTTTCAACTTCAACTTCAACTTCAACTTCAGCTCGACAAGTGTCTGCTGGAATCGTAGCTTCAGTCTGGGGCCTGAGTTTCTTATTTTATAATACGAGGGTCATCCCAAAATAAAGGTCTCCAGTTCTTTCATAAATCGAAAGAAATGTTTATTTTAGGCAATTTACAAATCAGTTAAAAGGCAGACCATTCTTCTACTTTTCCACGTAATCGCCGTAGCGGTCTATGCATTTTTGCAGACGCTGGGGCAGTTTTTGTGTGCCTATGTCATACCAGCTCGCCGCCATGCCATTTGAGGAAGCGTTTGACCGGCAGACTGTGTTCGCTTGAATTTTCGCGACTTGGGCGAAGAGGAGTGCCTCCACTTACGTGATTCTTGTATGGTCTCAGGTGTGAAGTGGAATGCCCAGGTTTCGTCACCCGTAACAATGGAATCCAAAAAGGTCTCCTTTTCATCTCCATAAGGCCGAAGAAATTCGCGGGAGGAGTCAACGCGTTAACGTTGATGGTCGTCTGTGAGCATTCGCGGAGCCCATCTTGCGCACGCCTTCCGATATTTCAACTTTACTGTCAAAATCCTATGAATAGTGCTTCTAGAAACGCAAGGAACCAAAATGCAGAGTTCGTCGAGTGTGATCCTCCGATCTTGCCCCATCATTTCTTCGACCTTCGCGACTGTCTCATCAGGAATTGACGGTCTCCCGCTTCTTTCTTCGTCGTGAATTTCAGTGCGACCAGCTGCGAACTCCGTACACCACATGCGGTCGTTTTTAACATGCATGCACGACTCTCCATACACTTCCGTTAGCTGGCGATGAATTTCGATTGGTGTAACGCCTTTTGCGTTCAAAAATCGAATAGCTGCGCGAACTTCGCACCTGGCGGTAGCGACCAACGGTAGCTCCATTTCAAACAGCTGCCGTGCCAAGACTGACAATCCCTTTTGCGCTGAGTCATGGCTTGTTTGGAAGACGGGGAACAATGAACACAAAAGTATGGCGAGCAGCGACGCAAATAGTTTCCCTGCGGCCGTAGCCCATTGGAGACCTTACTTTTGGGATTACCCTCGTATATGAATTTTACATATTTTACATCAATTTTACATATTCGAAAACGTCCGTCTTGAAAAGTTTCCAGACTTCACTTTTATAACAGTGTAGCTCAGCAACGACAAATGATATGCAGAAATTGCGAATTACGCCTGATTGAATTGCGAATTACACTTAAAACAGACGAAGTTATTCATTAAATTAGACTGTGTTTCG